>NW_027010701.1:0-29412 GCF_036934945.1 Oncorhynchus masou masou | reverse complement strand
ACCTCTCCTCTACCTCCTCTCTATCTCTACCTCTACCTCACTCCTCTATCTCTTCTCTCTACCTCCCCTCTCTACCTCTCCTCTATCTCTCTCTACTCCCTCTCTACCTCTCATCTCTTCTACCTCCTGCTCTACCTCTCCTCTATCTCTTCTCTACCTCCTCTTCTACCTCTCCTACCTCTCTACCTCTCTTCTCTACCTCTCCTCCTCTCTTCCTCTCTTCCTCTCCTCCTCTCTACCTCTCCTCCTCTCTAACTCTCCTCCTCTCTTCCGCTCTACCTCTCCTCCTCTCTACCCCTCTTCCTCTCTACCTCTCTACCTCTCCTCCTCTCCTCCTCTCTACCTCTCCTCCTCTCTACCTCTCCTCCTCTCTACCGCTCTACCTCTCCTCCTCTCTACCTCTCCTCCCTCTCTACCTCTCCTCCTCTCTACCTCTCCTCCTCTCTACCTCTCTACCTCTCTACCTCTCCTCCTCTCTACCTCTCCTCCTCTCTACCTCTCTACCTCTCCTCCTCTCTACCTCTCCTCCTCTCTACCTCTCTACCTCTCCTCCTCTCTACCTCTCCTCCTCTCTACCTCTCCTCCTCTCTACCTCTCTTCACCTCTACCTCTCTACCTCTCCTCCTCTCTACCTCTCCTCCTCTCTACCTCTCCTCCTCTCTACCTCTCCCTCCTCTCTACCTCCTCCTCTCTACCTCTCCTCCTCTCTTCCTTCCTGCCTCCTCTCCTCTACTCCTCTCCTCCTCTTCTCTCTCTACCTCTCTACCTCTCTTCCCTTCCCCAACTCTCTACCTCTCTCTTCATCTCCACCTCTCTACCTCTCTACCTCTCCTCCTCTCTACCTCTCCTCCTCTCTTCCTATCTACCTCTCTACCTCTCCTCCTCTCTACCTCTTCCTCTCTACCTCTCCTCCACTCTACCTCTCCTCCACTCTACCTCTCCTCCTCTCCTCCTCTCTACCTCTCCTCCACTCTTCCTCTCCTCTCTACCTCTCCTCTCTACATCTCTTCCTCTCCTCCTCTCTACCTCTCCTCCTCTCTATTGCTCCTCCTCTCTACCTCTCCTCCTCTCTACTTCTCCTCCTCTCTATCACTCCTCCTCTCTACCTCTCCTCCTCTCCACCTCTCCTCCTCTCTACCTCTCCTCCTCTCTACCTCTCCTCCACTCTTCCTCTCCTCTCTACCTCTCCTCTCTACATATCTACCTCTCCTCCTCTCTACCTCTCCTCCTTTCCTCCTCTCTTCCTCTCCTCCTCTCTCACTCTCATCCTCTCTACATCTCTACCTCTCCTCCTCTCTACCTCTCCTCCTCTCCTCCTCTCTACCTCTCCTCCTCTCTACCTCTCCTCCTCTCTTCCTCTCTACCTCTCCTCCTCTCTGCCTCTCTACCTCTCTATCTCTCCTCCCCTCTACCTCTCCTCCTCTCCTCTCTACCTCGCCTCCTCTCTTCCTCTCCTCCTCTCTACCTCTCCTCTGTACCTCTCCTCCTCTCTACCTCTCCACTGTACCTCTCCTCCTCTCTAACTCTCCTCTCTACATCTCTTCCTCTCCTCCTCTCTACCTCTCCTCCTCTCTTCCTCTCCTCCTCTCTACCTCTCCTCTCTTCCTCTCCTCCTCTCTTCCTCTCCTCCTCTCTACCTCTCCTCTGTACCTCTCCTCCTCTCTTCCTCTCCTCCTCTCTAACTCTCCTCTCTACATCTCCTCCTCTCCTCCTCTCTACCTCTCCTCCTCTCTATCGCTCCTCCTCTCTACCTCTCCTCCTCTCTTCATCTCCTCCTCTCTACCGCTCCTCCTCTCCTCCTTCCATACCTTTAAGGAGCTCATCAGGCCCCACTCAGAGAAAGGACTGATCTGTCGCAGCACAAAGAACCTCTGGCTAAATTGGTCCTCAGGTCATTGATGTGAAGTCTACGTTCTCATTCAGTCTCTCTTTATTCAGCTTCCTACTTCACTTTCTCTCACCTTCTGCAAAGGTTAGGCAGCGGAAACGCATTGTCCTAAATGACATCCTGCTATGCTGCTCTGAGACTGAGAGATCCTTAGGCTTCTGATATGATTAACCAAAACACATGGCCCTAACTATGACACATGTTGGGTTGGGTTGGCATCCAGGGTTAGTGTGGTTGGTGAAATGTGTTCCATCTGGTGTTGCGTCTTCTCAGCTCTCTTCACAGGTTCCCGGTGGCAGCAGTCAAGACATTTAAGACCTAACTTCCACTTTCTTCCTTCCTGCCGGAAAACATATTTTACACCCTCTTCTGGTGGCTCTCTGCAATGAGTCATGGTCAAGCTGGGCTGTGTCTGATAGTCGTTCAGATTATTTGTCTTCCTGGAATGAAATGATCGTCCTTGACTTCTTGTTAATGTCAGCGTAGGTGAGGGCTTACTGTTGTTCTGAGCTAGCCAGTGATCCCAGGTTGAAGTAACTTCCGGGTCACTACCACATCAGTGGGCAGGGCTGAGAGGTCATCCAGGAGACAGTGGAGGGATGGAGTCATTCTTGACAAAGCTGTGGTTTGATGTACTACATGGCCAACACTGTCTACGACCACTGTTTGTGGAGATTTCCAACACTGTCTAAGACTGCTGTTTGTGGAGATTTCCAACACTGTCTAAGACTGCTGTTTGTGGAGATTTCCAACACTGTCTATGACTGCTGTTTGTGGAGATTTCCAACACTAAGACTGCTGTTTGTGGAGATTTCCAACACTGTCTAAGACTGCTGTTTGTGGAGATTTCCAACACTAAGACTGCTGTTTGTGGAGATTTCCAACACTGTCTACGACTGCTGTTTGTGGAGATTTCCAACACTAAGACTGCTGTTTGTGGAGATTTCCAACACTAAGGCTGCTGTTTGTGGAGATTTCCAACACTGTCTACGACTGCTGTTTGTGGAGATTTCCAACACTAAGGCTGCTGTTTGTGGAGATTTCCAACACTAAGACTGCTGTTTGTGGAGATTTCCAACACTAAGGCTGCTGTTTGTGGAGATTTCCAACACTAAGACTGCTGTTTGTGGAGATTTCCAACACTGTCTAAGACTGCTGTTTGTGGAGATTTCCAACACTGTTGAAGTCAGCTGGTTGAGGAGATTTCCAACACTGTTGAAGTCAGCTGGTTGAGGAGATTTCCAACACTGTCTACGACCACTGTTTGTGGAGATTTCCAACACTGTCTACGACTGCTGTTTGTGGAGATTTCCAACACTGTCTAAGACTGCTGTTTGTGGAGATTTCAACACTGTCTATGACTGCTGTTTGTGGAGATTTCCAAAACTAAGACTGCTGTTTTGGAGATTTCCAACACTGTCTACGACTGCTGTTTGTGGAGATTTCAACACTGTCTACGACTGCTGTTTGTGGAGATTTCCAACACTAAGGCTGCTGTTTGTGGAGATTTCCAACACTAAGACTGCTGTTTGTGGAGATTTCCAACATTAAGGCTGCTGTTTGTGGAGATTTCCAACACTAAGACTGCTGTTTGTGGAGATTTCCAACACTGTCTAAGACTGCTGTTTGTGGAGATTTCCAACACTGTTGAAGTCAGCTGGTTGAGGAGATTTCCAACACTGTTGAAGTCAGCTGGTTGAGGGAGATTTCCAACACTGTCTACGACCACTGTTTGTGGAGATTTCCAACACTGTCTACGACTGCTGTTTGTGGAGATTTCCAACACTGTCTAAGACTGCTGTTTGTGGAGATTTCCAACACTGTCTATGGCTGCTGTTTGTGGAGATTTCCAACACTAAGACTGCTGTTTGTGGAGATTTCCAACACTGTCTACGACTGCTGTTTGTGAAGATTTCCAACACTGTCTAAGACTGCTGTTTGTGGAGATTTCAACACTAAGACTGCTGTTTGTGTAGATTTCCAAACACTGTCTACGACTGCTGTTTGTGGAGATTTCCAACACTGTCTATGACTGCTGTTTGTGGAGATTTCCAACACTGTCTACGACTGCTGTTTGTGGAGATTTCCAACACTGTCTAAGACTGCTGTTTGTGGAGATTTCCAACACTGTCTATGACTGCTGTTTGTGGAGATTTCAAAACTAAGACTGCTGTTTGTGGAGATTTCCAACACTGTCTACGACTGCTGTTTGTGGAGATTTCCAACACTGTCTACGACTGCTGTTTGTGGAGATTTCCAACACTAAGGCTGCTGTTTGTGGAGATTTCCAACACTAAGACTGCTGTTTGTGGAGATTTCCAACACTAAGGCTGCTGTTTGTGGAGATTTCCAACACTAAGACTGCTGTTTGTGGAGATTTCCAACACTGTCTAAGACTGCTGTTTGTGGAGATTTCCAACACTGTTGAAGTCAGCTGGTTGAGGAGATTTCCAACACTGTTGAAGTCAGCTGGTTGAGGAGATTTCCAACACTGTCTACGACCACTGTTTGTGGAGATTTCCAACACTGTCTACGACTGCTGTTTGTGGAGATTTCCAACACTGTCTAAGACTGCTGTTTGTGGAGATTTCCAACACTGTCTATGACTGCTGTTTGTGGAGATTTCCAACACTAAGACTGCTGTTTGTGGAGATTTCCAACACTGTCTACGACTGCTGTTTGTGGAGATTTCCAACACTGTCTAAGACTGCTGTTTGTGGAGATTTCCAACACTAAGACTGCTGTTTGTGTAGATTTCCAACACTGTCTACGACTGCTGTTTGTGGAGATTTCCAACACTGTCTATGACTGCTGTTTGTGGAGATTTCCAACACTGTCTACGACTGCTGTTTGTGGAGATTTCCAACACTAAGGCTGCTGTTTGTGGAGATTTCCAACACTAAGGCTGCTGTTTGTGGAGATTTCCAACACTAAGACTGCTGTTTGTGGAGATTTCCAACACTAAGGCTGCTGTTTGTGGAGATTTCAACACTGTCTACGACTGCTGTTTGTGGAGATTTCCAACACTGTCTAAGACTGCTGTTTGTGGAGATTTCCAACACTGTTGAAGTCAGCTGGTTGAGGAGATTTCCAACACTGTTGAAGTCAGCTGGTTGAGGAGATTTCCAACACTGTCTACAACCGCTGTTGGTGGAGATTTCCAACACTGTTGAAGTCAGCTGGTTGAGGAGATTTCCAACACTGTTGAAGTCAGCTGGTTGTGGAGATTTCCAACACTGTTGAAGTCAGCTGTTGGTGGAGATTTCCAACACTGTCTACGACTGCTGTTTGTGGAGATTTCCAACACTGTTGAAGTCAGCTGGTTGAGGAGATTTCCAACACTGTCTACGACTGCTGTTTGTGGAGATTTCCAACACTGTTGAAGTCAGCTGGTTGAGGAGATTTCCAACACTGTTGAAGTCAGCTGGTTGAGGAGATTTCCAACACTGTCTACGACCACTGTTTGTGGAGATTTCCAACACTGTCTACGACTGCTGTTTGTGGAGATTTCCAACACTGTCTAAGACTGCTGTTTGTGGAGATTTCCAACACTAAGACTGCTGTTTGTGGAGATTTCCAACACTAAGGCTGCTGTTTGTGGAGATTTCCAACACTGTCTACGACTGCTGTTTGTGGAGATTTCCAACACTAAGGCTGCTGTTTGTGGAGATTTCCAACACTAAGACTGCTGTTTGTGGGAGATTTCCAACACTAAGGCTGCTGTTTGTGGAGATTTCCAACACTAAGACTGCTGTTTGTGGAGATTTCCAACACTGTCTAAGACTGCTGTTTGTGGAGATTTCCAACACTGTTGAAGTCAGCTGGTTGAGGAGATTTCCAACACTGTTGAAGTCAGCTGGTTGAGGAGATTTCCAACACTGTCTACGACCACTGTTTGTGGAGATTTCCAACACTGTCTACGACTGCTGTTTGTGGAGATTTCCAACACTGTCTAAGACTGCTGTTTGTGGAGATTTCCAACACTGTCTATGACTGCTGTTTGTGGAGATTTCCAAAACTAAGACTGCTGTTTGTGGAGATTTCCAACACTGTCTACGACTGCTGTTTGTGGAGATTTCCAACACTGTCTACGACTGCTGTTTGTGGAGATTTCCAACACTAAGGCTGCTGTTTGTGGAGATTTCCAACACTAAGACTGCTGTTTGTGGAGATTTCCAACACTAAGGCTGCTGTTTGTGGAGATTTCCAACACTAAGACTGCTGTTTGTGGAGATTTCCAACACTGTCTAAGACTGCTGTTTGTGGAGATTTCCAACACTGTTGAAGTCAGCTGGTTGAGGAGATTTCCAACACTGTTGAAGTCAGCTGGTTGAGGAGATTTCCAACACTGTCTACGACCACTGTTTGTGGAGATTTCCAACACTGTCTACGACTGCTGTTTGTGGAGATTTCCAACACTGTCTAAGACTGCTGTTTGTGGAGATTTCCAACACTGTCTATGACTGCTGTTTGTGGAGATTTCCAACACTAAGACTGCTGTTTGTGGAGATTTCCAACACTGTCTACGACTGCTGTTTGTGGAGATTTCCAACACTGTCTAAGACTGCTGTTTGTGGAGATTTCCAACACTAAGACTGCTGTTTGTGTAGATTTCCAACACTGTCTACGACTGCTGTTTGTGGAGATTTCCAACACTGTCTATGACTGCTGTTTGTGGAGATTTCCAACACTGTCTACGACTGCTGTTTGTGGAGATTTCCAACACTGTCTAAGACTGCTGTTTGTGGAGATTTCCAACACTGTCTATGACTGCTGTTTGTGGAGATTTCCAAAACTAAGACTGCTGTTTGTGGAGATTTCCAACACTGTCTACGACTGCTGTTTGTGGAGATTTCCAACACTGTCTACGACTGCTGTTTGTGGAGATTTCCAACACTAAGGCTGCTGTTTGTGGAGATTTCCAACACTAAGACTGCTGTTTGTGGAGATTTCCAACACTAAGGCTGCTGTTTGTGGAGATTTCCAACACTAAGACTGCTGTTTGTGGAGATTTCCAACACTGTCTAAGACTGCTGTTTGTGGAGATTTCCAACACTGTTGAAGTCAGCTGGTTGAGGAGATTTCAACACTGTTGAAGTCAGCTGGTTGAGGAGATTTCCAACACTGTCTACGACCACTGTTTGTGGAGATTTCCAACACTGTCTACGACTGCTGTTTGTGGAGATTTCCAACACTGTCTAAGACTGCTGTTTGTGGAGATTTCCAACACTGTCTATGACTGCTGTTTGTGGAGATTTCCAACACTAAGACTGCTGTTTGTGGAGATTTCCAACACTGTCTACGACTGCTGTTTGTGGAGATTTCCAACACTGTCTAAGACTGCTGTTTGTGGAGATTTCCAACACTAAGACTGCTGTTTGTGTAGATTTCCAACACTGTCTACGACTGCTGTTTGTGGAGATTTCCAACACTGTCTATGACTGCTGTTTGTGGAGATTTCCAACACTGTCTACGACTGCTGTTTGTGGAGATTTCCAACACTAAGGCTGCTGTTTGTGGAGATTTCCAACACTAAGGCTGCTGTTTGTGGAGATTTCCAACACTAAGACTGCTGTTTGTGGAGATTTCCAACACTAAGGCTGCTGTTTGTGGAGATTTCCAACACTGTCTACGACTGCTGTTTGTGGAGATTTCCAACACTGTCTAAGACTGCTGTTTGTGGAGATTTCCAACACTGTTGAAGTCAGCTGGTTGAGGAGATTTCCAACACTGTTGAAGTCAGCTGGTTGAGGAGATTTCCAACACTGTCTACAACCGCTGTTGGTGGAGATTTCCAACACTGTTGAAGTCAGCTGGTTGAGGAGATTTCCAACACTGTTGAAGTCAGCTGGTTGTGGAGATTTCCAACACTGTTGAAGTCAGCTGTTGGTGGAGATTTCCAACACTGTCTACGACTGCTGTTTGTGGAGATTTCCAACACTGTTGAAGTCAGCTGGTTGAGGAGATTTCCAACACTGTCTACGACTGCTGTTTGTGGAGATTTCCAACACTGTTGAAGTCAGCTGGTTGAGGAGATTTCCAACACTGTTGAAGTCAGCTGGTTGAGGAGATTTCCAACACTGTCTACGACCGCTGTTGGTGGAGATTTCCAACACTGTTGAAGTCAGCTGGTTGAGGAGATTTCCAACACTGTTGAAGTCAGCTGGTTGTGGAGATTTCCAACACTGTTGAAGTCAGCTGTTGGTGGAGATTTCCAACACTGTTGAAGTCAGCTGGTTGTGGAGATTTCCAACACTAAGACTGCTTTTGGTGGAGATTTCCAACACTGTTGAAGTCAGCTGGTTGTGGAGATGTTGGTGGAACATTGTGATAAATGGGTCATTCAAAATCCCCCTCCATATACAGTGCTTCATTAGATATTATCACCTGGCCTGAGCCAGTTATCACTTTGGTTTCTATTCTTTTTAAAAACGTTTTTTAACGTACAGTATGTACAGTATGATACGATAAATTGTTTGCAGTTTAGTGGCCTTGTCCTTGGTGGCAGAGATTGACGTAGAGCAGGGTTTCTTCAATGATGGGCCTGGGCCCAAAGTGGGGCCTGGGCAAGTGGGTCACGAGTTATCAGAATGTGTCTATAATCACACACTATTTCATCTTCATTTGGGTCGTTGGAGGACGATTTGGGTCACGGGAGAATGGTCCATTTCTTATTTGGATCTTGGGCTGAAAAAGTTGAAGAACCCCTGACGTAGAGGACCAGAGAATGGCACAGAAGGACTCACATCTGTTGGTGTGACATGGAGCCTCTAGAATAGATGACTCCTTCTAGCCAGAGGCAGGCTGGCAGGAAGCCATTCAATGGCACATTGGTTATGTAACAAACAAACAGCCGACTTCACCATGCCTTTGTGTTTCTACACATTTAGCATATTATGTACAGAAAGGTAATTGAGCAGAAATATAAATACGATTGGTGAATTAAAAATAACTGAGAGTATGGATTTAGTATATAAAAATGTGTCTATGTGACTCAGTGCTTCATTTTTTGCTTTTTGTTTTATGCAATTGTTCTGTCTCCCTCATAATATCACATTGTTCTGTCTCCCTCATAATATCACATTGTTCCGTCTCCCTCATAATATCACATTGTTCTGTCTCCCTCATAATATCACATTGTTCTGTCTCCCTCATAATATCACACTGTTCTGTCTCCCTCATAATATCACATTGTTCTGTCTCCCTCATAATATCACATTGTTCTGTCTCCCTCATAATATCACATTGTTCTGTCTCCCTCAAAATATCACATTGTTCTGTCTCCCTCATAATATCACATTGTTCTGTCTCCCTCATAATATCACATTGTTCTGTCTCCCTCATAATATCACATTGTTCTGTCTCCCTCATAATATCACATTGTTCTGTCTCCCTCATAATATCACATTTTTCTGTCTCCCTCATAATGTCACATTGTTCTGTCTCCCTTATAATATCACATTGTTCTGTCTCCCTCATAATATCACATTGTTCTGTCTACCTAATAATATCACATTGTTCTGTCTCCCTCAAAATATCACATTGCAGCAGAGGGCATTCAGAATTCAGAGAAAGTCCTCCATTCAATCTCATAGGACAGGGGTTATCGCCATGCGGCATGAACATCACATTACTCATCGAGCCGTTCCTGCAGGGAATAACTTAGAACGTAGCGTGTCCAGATTCTCTTATTGTCTCTGTTTGTTGGATCACATTGGTATAATCCTGGAACAGTGGGGAGGGACACACACATATACACACACACACACACACACACATACACACACACACACACACTCCATACACACGCACGCATACCATGCACACACACACACTTTCATCCTGGGGAATAAACCATTGGTATCATTCCTATGGTTCTCCTGGCCACATCACTAGCTGATGTAACAAGGTGATGACAGTCTGAAAAACAAGATGAGAAATCACTACAAAGATTTACAGGTATATGTTGAAAATGTTGTCTGTCTCACTGTTAACATGAAGAATGAACCCAAACAGATGTACATGTCCTGATGGATTCAGAAATTCAAATTTCAAGGGCAGAGGTGAGAGGAGAGAGAGGGCGAGGGGGAGAGGGGGAGAGAGGAAGGGGAGAGGGGAGGAGAGGGAGAGGAGGCGAGAGGGAGGGACGAGGGCGGGGGGAGGTGAGAGGAGAGGGGGTGAGGGGAGAGGTGAGAGGGTCGAGGGGAGAGGGGGAGAGGGGGAAAGGGGAGAGAAGCAAGAGGTGAGGAGGGGGAAAGAGGCGAGGGAGGGGGAGGGGGAGAGGGAGGAGGGGAGGAGGTGAGAGGGAGGAGAAGCTAGAGGTGATAGGGGAGAGGGAGCGGAGGGAGAGAAGCAAGAGGTGAGAGGGAGAGAGGCAAGGGGAGGGAGAGGGGAGAGGAGGAGGAGGAGGAGGAGGAGGGGAGAAAGGAGGTGGCGGAGGGGAGGAAGGAGAGAGGAAGAGGGGAGAGGAAGGAGGGGGGAGGAGAAGCGAGAGGGGAGAGGTGAGAGGGGAGAGAGGAGAGGGAGAAGGAGGAGGAGAGGGTGAGGAGGCGATAAGAGTCGATGGGAGAGGGATGAGGAGAGAAACGAGAGAGTGGAGGGAAAGAGCGAGAGGGGAGAGGGATGAGGGGGAGAGGGATGAGGGATGAGGGGAGGCGATAGAGTCGAGGGAAGAAGGAGGAGAGGGAGAGGTGGCGATAGAGTCGATGGGAGAGGGATGAGGGGGATGAGGGGGGAGAGGGGAGAGGCGAGAGAGTTGAGGGGGAGAGGGAGGAGGGGAGAGGGAGGAGGGGAGAATGGAGAGGGGAGAGAGGTGAGAGGTGAGAGAGGCGAGGGGAGGGGGGGAGAGGGGGAGAGGCGAGAGGGGAGAGAGAGGCGGAGAGGGAGAGGGAGGCGAGAGGGAGAGGGGAGGGAGGGGGAGAGAGGAGAGAGAGGAGTGAGAGGGGAGAGAGAGAGGCGAGGGGAGAGGGGAGAGGCGATAGAGTCGAGGGGAGAAGGAGGAGGGGAGAGGGGAGAGGTGATAGAGTCGATGGGAGAGGGATGAGGGGAGAGGGGAGAGGCGAGAGAGTCGAGGGGAGAGGGAAGAGGGGAGAGGGGAGAGGTGAGAGGCGAGAGAGGCGAGGGGAGAGGGAGGAGGAAAGAGGCGAAGGGAGGGGGGAGGTGAGATGGGCGAGTGAAGGGAGAGGGGAGACCTGACCATCTCTGATCCACTGGCCACACCACCACAAATACACCTGGAAGCACTCACTCAGTCAGTCAGTCAGTCAGTCAGTCAGTCAGTCACTCAGTCAGTCAGTAAGTCAGTCAGTCAGTCAGTCAGTCAGTCAGTCAGTCACTCAGTCAGTCAGTCACTCACTCACTCAGTCAGTCACTCAGTCAGTCAGTCAGTCACTCACTCAGTCAGTCAGTCAGTCAGTCACTCAGTCAGTCAGTCAGTCAGTCAGTCAGTCAGTCAGTCAGTCACTCAGTCAGTCAGTCAGTCAGTCAGTCACTCACTCACTCAGTCAGTCAGTCAGTCACTCACTCACTCACTCAGTCAGTCAGTCAGTCAGTCAGTCAGTCAGTCACTCAGTCAGTCACTTAGTCACTCAGTCACTCAGTCACTCAGTCACTCAGTCAGTCAGTCACTCAGTCAGTCAGTCAGTCACTCAGTCAATCAGTCAGTCAGTCAGTCACTCAGTCAGTCAGTCAGTCAGTCAGTCAGTCAGTCACTCAGTCAGTCAGTCAGTCAGTCAGTCACTCAGTCAGTCAGTCAGTCACTCACTCAGTCAGTCAGTCAGTCACTCAGTCAGTTAGTCAGTCAGTCAGTCAATCAGTCACTCAGTCAGTCAGTCAGTCAATCAGTCAGTCACTCAGTCAGTCAGTCACTCAGTCAGTCACTCAGTCAGTCAGTCACTCAGTCAGTCAGTCAGTCAGTCAGTCAGTCAGTCAGTCCCTGATAATCAACCAGGGCTTCTTTTTTCTGATTTGACTTCTAATTAAATTTAATTTGTTGAGCCTTTAAAAACGTTCTATCCACATCAGTACCGTCCGTATATTGCTCTTTTCCAAGTGAAAGACCTCATTGCAGGAAATGAGTGGTGGGATAAATGGATGTGTGGTGATGGGCGAAGCGAGGGAGAGTGTGAGAGGCGAGGCTTGGGTGCTGCCAACCACATCTATCCACAGCCCAGAAGGAAATATTACCAAGCTGTTTTGTCCTCACCTCCGTAATTCTTCCCAAAAGGTACAGAAGCACTTATTGAGCTAGCGGGTACACACAGCTCAAGTATGCAGGGACAGAAACGTCAGCTGGTCGTCATTTAACTAGTGTGTTTGCTTCAGCAAGAAGTATCCCGCTATTGGCTGATACTGATTTACACACTGGAGATGGACTCCAACAGCCTGCTGGTAGGTGCTGGTAATGAATTAGATATGTGTGCATTATACAATTATGACTTGGTACTGATTGCACATCAGCTGTGACTTTGTAATTAGTATAGTAAGCACACAATAAACCATCTAGACAAGACCATCATTGTTAGTAATGACTGTGTTTACAAACACTCAATACACACGTTTTGGATGGGGAACATTTACAGTAACTGTTGACAGCTAAGCGAACCGAAGGAGCAATTGTTATTTTCCCAGAATGCTGCACACACTAAGTGAATGGGTGGGGGAAACTAAATGAATAAACAAATAAGGGGGGAAACTATTTCTGACAATCTTGGCTGCCTCTTGTTTTCGAAACAGGCAGAAGAACACATCGCTCCTCATTCAGAGTGAATTATTTTAACGTTGGAATGAAACGATAAGGAGGAGATTCAGCAATAAAGGGGAAGAAGACAAGGCCATTTGTCCTGGGCTGATGTGAACCAACTGTTTCCCCGAGGCAGCTCTCTCTGTTGTAGCCTTGAAGTCTGCTCTTTTTAATGTCCTTCTTGTTCAAAGCCATCTTCTGTATGTGATTCTACAGTGGAATAGAGGTCAGCTTGATGGGCTTGTTGACCAGAATAAGTCAATAACGTCACGAAGCACACTGGATGTGTATGACACATGTACACTCTTAGACAAAAAGGTGCTATCTAGAGCCAAAAAAGGTTCTTCTGCTGTTTCCACAGGAGAAACCTTTGAAGAACCCCTTTTGGTTCCAGGTAGTACCTAGAACCCCTTTTGGTTCCCAGTAGAACCCATTTGGTTCCAGGTGAGGCCATTTTTGAATATTGAACCCAAAGAGTTCTACCTGGAACCAAGAAAGGAGTCCTTACCTGGAACCAAAATGGTTACCTACTCTACTGTGCTCAACAAAATGTCAATTTAAAAATCATTTCTTGCTATGTTTGTAGCTACCTGCTTCAGTGCCAAGAAGGGAAGCAAAAACCAGAAGTCATGAGTGACTGGCTTCTGCAAGTCCAGGAGAATTCTGGCTGGATAAAGTAAATTAATTCAGAACCCCCCACACACACACACACACACACACACACACACGAGTCATCATTGCATGTGATAGACAGTAGCCTGACTGACACTGGTCTCACGTGACGAGGAAAGGAAGCTATCAGTCGTCTCTCAGTGTGGATGTGTCTGTCTGATGGACAGTCCAGGTAACAGAATCAATCCCCCAGGCACACATAATATCAGCTCATTCCACAGGAGGGCTGAGTTTCTGCAGGTTTTTGTACTTGATTGTTGAATTCTGTTCACATTAGTGAGGAACTCCTCTCAACTGGTTGTCTAGGCCTTAATTGAAAAGAAAAAACAAAAACCCACAGACACATAGGCCATCCATGGTCAGGTTTGACACCCTGCCCCAGGGGAACCCAGCATCAGACGTTCAGAAACTCCTCTTGCTCAAAGCAGGTGTGATCAATGAGCAGAGTGATAACATTGATCATCATAGCAGATGACGATTTGATATGTATTTTTACTGCAGAGGGGCTGGTGATGCCTGATGTCTTCAGTAAGGGAAAGGCTGTGGCCAACACCAGCCCACAATCTGCAGTCATATGATCTGGGAAAAATGTGAGAAATGAATGTGTATACTGTATGTGAATGCACTGCTTTAAATGCATCCTTGGCACATATATCTCTATATATCTCAAATATAGCTTGAATGCAGCTAACTGACAATCAGTTGTTGGAGGGCTCATTTGACTGTTTAGCGGAGTCGTAATGAGTCAGAATAGAAATACCACAGCATCTGTTAGCTGGAGCCATATGCTACAATGGGCAGAACAGAGCCAATTCAGGCAGTGACTCAGAAGTTCAAACTGCTTAAGAATACGTTCTGCACTCACACACACACACACACACACACACACACACACACACACACACACACACACACACACACACACACACACACACACACACACACACACACACACACACACACACACACACGCGCACACAGGAAGGGAGGAATTGTATGAAGCAGATGCTCTATGATCGGTCTAATAACTATACAGCTTTGTTATCTAAATACAGCCCCTTGGCCAGCACTCTTTATACATCTGGCTATAAAAGTTACGCTAGTGTAATTATTCC
Source organism: Oncorhynchus masou masou (assembly GCF_036934945.1). Taxonomy (NCBI): domain Eukaryota; kingdom Metazoa; phylum Chordata; class Actinopteri; order Salmoniformes; family Salmonidae; genus Oncorhynchus; species Oncorhynchus masou. The sequence continues at coordinate 14,996 of NW_027010701.1, read as the reverse complement.
CCCCAAAAGATAGGGATTTCATTTCAGATGTTTAGTGGATTTCATCTGGACTACAAAAACCATTTAGAGAACTCTCCCTCCCTCCCTGGTAGTAGCTAAGTTGCTAACGTGTACTGTGAGTGAGGTGAGCTGTCTGCCCTGTGAATGGCAGGGGTTTTGAGTGGCAGTGCTGTGCCAGTGTGTGGTGGGTCAGGGTTAGTGGGCACCGCTGGGCTGTGGTAACAAGTTGAAAGCCTTGCCCTGAGCCTGGAGCGTGGGTGTAATGACCCGTGGCATGTTGTCTCTTGCCTCTACGTGCCATAACTAATTGGTGCTGCATTCTCTGAAAAGGGTATGTCTCCCTCTTTCCCTTTTTTACCTCACTATCTCCCTCCATTTCTGTCTTTCTTAACTCACTATCTCTCACTCCCTCTCTTTACTCTCTGGGTAGAGGGATGGTAGTCCCATTCCCTCCATTTCTGTCTTTCTTTACTCACTATCTCTCACTCCCTCTCTTTACTCTCTGGGTGGAAGGATGGTAGTCCCATTCCCTCCATTTCTGTCTTTCTTTACTCACTATCTCTCACTCCCTCTCTTTATTCTCTGGGTAGAAGGATGGTAGTCCCATTCCCTCCATTTCTGTCTTTCTTTACTCACTATCTCTCACTCCCTCTCTTTACTCTCTGGGTGGAAGGATGGTAGTACCATTACCTCCATTTCTGTCTTTCTTTACTCACTATCTCTCACTCTCTCTCTCTTTACTCTCTGGGTGGAAGGATGGTAGTCCCATTCCCTCCATTTCTGTCTTTCTTTACTCACTATCTCCCTCCATTCTTTCTTTCTTTACTCACTATCTCACTCCCTCATTTTGTTTTCTTTAGGATGGTAGTCCCATTCCCTCCATTTCTGTCTTTCTTTACTCACTATCTCTCACTCCCTCTCTTTACTCTCTGGGTAGAAGGATGGTAGTCCCATTCCTCTTTACTCACTATCTCTCACTCCCTCTCTTTACTCTCTGGGTGGAAGGATGGTAATCCCATTCCCTCCATTTCTTTGAAATCTAGATGTGATGAGGTGTTGAGTGGGAAGGAGGGCATGTGTGTGTGTGTGTGTGTGTGTGTGTGTGTGTGTGTGTGTGTGTGTGTGTGTGTGTGTGTGTGTGTGTGTGTGTGTGTGTGTGTGTGTGTGTGTGTGTGTGTGTGTGTGTGTGTGTGTGTGCGTGCGTGCGTGCGTGCGTGCGTGTGTGCGTGTGTGGCAGAGAGACAGAGAATGAAAGTGAGGACTTTTCCAATTCAAATCTGCCATCTGCAACGATTAGATTCTGGCCCATGATTAAAGATGGGCTACTGCCACCTCTCCTTAATGACTGAGACCCTATGAATGCAGCACACTGCATGAAATGCCAAAGAGCCTACTGTCTGGCACCTTGCAGGGGCTTGATACTTGCCCAGGAGCCAAACGTACCTGCTGTGGCATCTGTGTGCTCAGAGGCACGGGACTCTGGGCCCGGCTTGCTGGACTGTGCCAGCAGGCATCATGCTTCAATGCTGGTTAGGCAAGACCCAGTTTCATCATGCATGTCCTTTGACGTGAGACCATTGTGTGCTTGCAGTGCTTATTTGGAAACATCAAACATGTGTATTTATAGACATAGTAAGATGAACTCCTGGTGCTGTTTTGATTTGGGCGGTCAGTATTTGAACAGTAAGGCAGGAGTTTGTTATGTCAAGGTCAGGAGGTAAACATGACTGGCACACACACACACACCGACACACACACCGACACACACACACACAGACACAGACACACACACAGACCCATACACCACCCCCCACAAACACACACACACACCGACACACACACACATACACAGACCCACTTACCCCCCTCCCCACACACACACACACACCGTCACCGACACACACACACTGCTACATGTATGTACAGACTTGTGTGGGAAAAGCAGTCCATCAAAGCCTATTGGATTAATAGACATACGCTGATGTTGTAACTCTACAGTATATGTTCCAGACAGTGGATGAATATAGTTATTATAGTGGATTCAATTAAACTCAGTTCAGAATGACAACTCTTCATGTTGAGTCTCTAGTTCATCCAGATAATGCCTTGGGTTCTGCAATGTAGTTCAATGTAATGCAGTTACATTTTTTAAGTCTGTCATGTCAACGCTAATGTTTTTAAATGTATGTAAACTGTAAAGTATTTTTGTCCATAATGTCTTTCCCATTATGTATCAGACCCCAGGAAGACTAGCTGTCACCATTTGTGTCAGCTAATGGGGATCCTAATAAAATCTAAAATGTGTTTGATTAGCACAGAGCCAGCTGCTCAGAGCAAACATTCTCTCCCCCATGCATGGGGATATGATGAGGGAGGGAGAGAGAGAGAGAAGAGAGAGGGGAAGAGAAGAGATGTGAGGTGCTCTCAGGCATCTGTATACACAGGCTAATGCTGCCACCCAGAGGATGAACACAGAACCGCTGTTTTAATTGAGCACCATCGGTAGAGGAACCACCCCTACACTCCTAGTCATTGGTCTCGACCCCCAACACACTTATCTAAAAGATTGGAGAGATCTAAGCAATATGAAAGATGTGACCCATTTCTAATAGGGCAAGGTGGGCACTGGGCAGTTGACATGTGAAGAGCAGCGCAGGACAACAGCAGGAGAGCATACTCACAGTTTCTCCCCATCCCTTGCTCTAGTGTCTTGAACGAGGTAAACAGTGCTAAAACTCCCTCTGCCCAATCTCTGTAGGATGCTGTATCTTTTGGCAATCAGGTTGCTGGGGACAGGAGTTATAGGAGTGGAGGGGGGCAGTGGACACGGCAGGATGAATGGGCTTCTAGCTCCTCAAACTTGGGCATCTTGTTGCGGGATTCTTACAGGAGAATTAACTGCAAAATTCAGCAAAACACAAATATGTTGCTTTTCCTTATTTTATGCACGTTTGCCAAATTCAGATGAAAATAAATAAATACATAATTTACAGGGGAGACAGAGTCAGATAGCAGCACGTCGCACATGTTACAGTGTAGGATTACTGAAAGCAGAGTCCTGGCTAGCTTATTCTATTTCACTATTGCCACTTTGTCAAACAAACTCACCTGTTTGCAGATAGGTGTTGGCTATTTCCACCAGTTTAAAACATCCATAGCCTACTGTATTAACTTCCCGTGTTTACTCTTGTTCCTATGGTAATAGGAAACCTCTCGTCTCCCGTTCATTATATCCTTTTATTTCACCAGGTGTCAGTGAAAGAGCCTTCTGATGTGAGCCTGTTTGGGATAGGGAGTTTTAGTCTCAATTCTCATGACAAGGCATTTGACCAGAAGACAACACGTATACTCTATTCTCTTCTAACGTGGAACAGGTTGTATGAGACATCTGTAGGCTGGCTAACTAACCTAAGTCATATTCTTCAACAATATAGTCAATGACTTTTTCCACATTTTGTTATGTTACAGCCTTATTCTAAAATTAATTAAATAGTTTTTTTCCCCCTCAATCTGCACACAATAATACATAATGACAAAGCAAAAACTGGCTTAGAAATGTATTACAAAAAAAAAAATGTAAATATCACATTTACATAAGTATTCAGACCCTTTTCTCAGTACTTTGTTGAAGCACCTTTGGCTGAGATTACAGGCTTGCGTCTTCTTAAGTATGACGCTACAAGCGTGGCACACCTGTATTTGGGAAGTTTCTCCCATTCTTCTCTGCAAATCCTCTCAAGCTCTGCCAGGTTGGATGGGGAGCATTGCTGCACAATTATTTTCAGGTCTCTCCAGAGATGTTTGATCGGGTTCAAGTCCGGGTTCTGGCTGGGCCACTCAAGGACATTCAGAGACTTGTCCTGAAGCTCTCCTGCGTTGTCTTGGCTGTGTGCTTAGGGTCGTTGTCCTGTTGGAAGGTGAACCCACCATTTAATCAATTTTAGAATGTGGAAAAGGTCAAGGGGACTACTACCCGAATGCACTGTAGATAGACCTAAATTGAAATGAGCCTTGCATTGCAGTCTGGTCTCATAGACTAGACGTAACATAGTAAAAGTAAATCCGGGATGCTCAGATGAGTATGATATATTATGTTTGGTATGGTTACATAAGACATATGGTTATTTAAAGTAGGATGGTTGGTAGGGCTGGATGGATGGGTGGGTGTATAACGTGAAAGTCTAGCAACCCAAAGGTTGAGAGTTTGAATCTCATCACGGACAACTTTAGCATTTTAGCTAATTAGCTAATTTTAATCTACTAGCAACTACACCATGGGACCGCCAAGTGCTGAAGCGCGTAAGCTTAAAAATTGTCTGTCCTCAGTTGCAACACTCACCACCGAATTCCAAACTGCCTCTGGAAGCAATGTCAGCACAAGAACTGTTCGCCGAGAGCTTCACTAAATGGGTTTCCATGGCTGAACAGCCGCACACAAGCCTGAGATTACCATCTGCAATGCCAAGTGTCAGCTGGAGTAGTGTAAAGCTCAGAGCCATTGAACTCTGGAGCAGTGGAAATGCTTTCTCTGGAGTGATAAATTACGCTTCATCACCTGGCAGTCCGACGGACAAATCTGGGTTTGGCCGATACCAGGAGAATGCTACCTTCCCCAATGCATAGTAACAACTGTAAAGTTTGACTGGCCTGCACAGAACTTGACTGGCCTGCACAGAGCGCTGACCTCACCCCCATCGAACACCTTTGGGATGAATTGGATGCCAATTGCGAGCCAGGCCTAATTTCCTAACATCAGTGCCTGACCTCACTAATGCTCTTGTGGATGAATGGAAGCAAGTCCCCGCAGCAATGTTCCAACATCTAATGGAAAGCCTTCCTAGAAGAGTGGAGGCTGTTATAGCAGCAAAGTGGGGATTAATGTCCATTATTTTGGAATGAGATGTTCAACAAGCAGGTGTCCACATAATTTTGGTAATGTAATGTACTTAGCATGTTAGCTAACCCTTCCCCTTACCCTAACCGTAGCTAACCTAACCCTAACCCTAACTCCTAAACTTAACCCCAACACCTAACTCCTAGCCTAGCTAACGTTAGCCAGCTAGCCAGCTCGCCACCTGGCTATAATTTGTAACATATCATACGTTTTACTAATTCTTAACATATAGTTTGTTTTGCAAATTCGTAACATATAATACGATTTGTAATTCGTAACATATCATACGAAATGGGTGATGGACATTCACAAATTAATACATACCATACGAAACATAACATACCATACTAAATTAAGAATCTCATATTAATGTACAGAGTCATACGAAATGCTCTGAGACCAGATTGCAGCGTAGCAGAAAATATCCCAGATTGTGCAATGCTTTCATTGGCCTGTTGATTTTCTTCCAGTTGTGGCGCTATAGTTCTGCCACCGTAAAAGCCTGAGGACGAGGAGTGTAGCCTACCGCAGAACATAGGAGACGTTTTACTTTACCACATCTCGACTCGTGAGCTGACCGTTTTAAAGATATCATGTTCGTTTGAGGGAGAAAGCGGATTCCATACTGATGTTACGGTAAAGGCAAATTGGTTGAAATTGGTTGTTTAATTGTGGCAGGGATCTAGATGTAGATGTATTGCTATGCTAATTTCGGAGTGACTGGATTGAGTGAGCGGTTTTTGGGTTGAGAACTCGCGTCAGTGTTTTTCGTTAGTAAAATGTTAAATGCAGATGTTACTTACGTTGTTGCCTTACAGATGTTTCCGTCGAGACGGTGGCGTACTGGATGACAAACATAATGCCTCAATAGAACATATTGAGAGTGTTCATTTGAGAATTAGGCTACATTCAATGTCCCTACTCTTTAAAAATCACATTAATACACGTTCAATGACCATCTCTTTTCAGGATATTCAATTGGATAGTCACTCAGTTTTATTTAACATGCCTGTTGCCCTGTTGAATTGAGGCTATAACAGAACACTGTAAATCAATGGCCGGTGTTCTCAGGCCAGACATCTTTAAGTAGACCTACAGTTAAAAAGCTGGAGATCTACATATGCTACACATTTTCACCTCTCACTCACTCTCTCACTCTCTCTCCCTGACTCACTCTCACTCACTCACTCACTCACTCACTCACTCACTCTCACTCTCTCCCTCACTCACTCTCACTCTCTCCCTCACTCACTCTCACTCTCTCACACACACTACCTTTACCTTGATCTCCTGGTTCAAAGTCGAGTTCGGTCTGTATAGAGAAACAGTATACCCAAACCTCGTTCTTTCACCTCTATTTTTGTTTTGTTTTACAAAGATGCAAGGGGGTAGGTACTCGTTTGGGGAAAGAATGTCCTTGTCTGGTCATTTACCAGTATTTTATAACACTTTGAACTAATATGATTACCAGTACATCAAAGCATAGTTCAGATCTTACTCAACCTAGTTGAATTCAGTGCTAATACTGATGACTTTAATCAAAATAAAAGTTTAATTATTAATCAATCTCCTATTGAAACCATCATGTTGCACAGGGCTCTTAGGTCTTGTATGTCACAGTCCTAAATGTCTGTCTTTCAATCCTGAATCAAATCCGTTTGTAAGACTGACTGGTCAATGTAGCTTACATTAGATAAGGATTTGGTGACAGTTGAATAGTGTTAACGGTGACTGGATGGAGGAGAGAATCCCCGTAGTATGCCTGCAGCTCTTTTCTGAGGGACAGTTGACCCGGGTCCTGATCTTTCAGTGGGTGTTGCCATTATGACAGGAAGTCCCTTGCCCCTGCAGCGTGAATCCCTTGTCTTGCATGACTGTCACAGACAGGAAGTGATGAGCAAGTGTGTGGTGGATGCATGTTGACTGACAGCAAATAGGCCTGTAGAGATGTAGGCCTATTTGGCATGGGGATGCTGAAATGTAGAAATTAACATGCCCATAATATTGTATCTGAATTGATTGTGCTATTCTAGCAGGTGGAGATAGTTTCACTTCCTATGCCTTGTCAGCATTCAACTAATGGAATCTGGTTTTGACTCAACAGGCCCTACAGTACCTGAGGCAGTGGACATCTGGGGAGACGAGCATCCACAGGATTCAGTGAGAGGGAAGAGGTGACATTCTAAACGTTAAGAGAAAGGAATAGAACCGGACTTGGCACTGAGCCTTGGGGGACACCCATCATTTTTCGGGGACTGGACTGGTTGCAACGCCCTCACCATTCCACCCTAAGCAGCGTTCTTGTTCTCCAACACGTCCTCCTCTGCCTGCAGGGCGTCCAGAGAACCAGGGCCTCCGGACCCACTCAGAGAAAAGCAGCAGCACAGTAGGGATGAGCGAGTTCTGGCACAAGATTGGCTGCTGCGTGGTGGCCAAACCTCCACCGGTGAGTTTGTCCCTTCTGAGAAATGACTGGAACACAGTAACTTTTTAGCTGCCGTGCTAGCCCTGCTTTTACAGCTCCAAGGTCAATGGGTCAAGATTAAGGGTTTGCCTGATTTTAAGATGTTTACCTGCCTCCCAAGAGTTTGGATATTAGATTGACCACACCACCATATCTACAACTTCACTAGTTGAAGTTAGTTCAGCCATGCCAGGTGTGGATCCTCAAGATGCATGGGATGACATGGGTATCATTAGCTGATTCTACAGCCAGTCAACAACACTAGTGAGAAGAGAGCCCTCTGCTCCTGTCAGTGGCCTGAGAAATGGGTCCGGTGGATGGTGAGAGAGTGGAAGAAGGAATGACTCAGGTCTTTTCTGTTGTTTTGAAGTGGGTGACCCACATAGTCCCGGAGGTCTGCCTATCTGGAGGGCTAGACTTCAGTCCAGACAAAGACTGCTCTGTCATTAGACATTACCTCTTGAATCATGATTAAGAAGACGTAGGTTAGGCCGGGTTCAACTATAGTCTAGCTCATAGACGTGTAACTTCATAAAAATAAACACTCCACTATTACCAGATCAGAACATATCAAGTCTGTCCCAAGCACCCATACACTCTCACCTTGTGTTTAACCTTAAGGGGACTGTAAAACTATTGTTGTAGTAGTAGTCGTCACGTCAGTGTCGTCGTCGTAGAATTGGCATTAAGTCAAATAAGGAGATGTATCCCTCCACAGCATGTCTCTATAGTAACTCCAGAACCCTCCCCTAACAATGAATGGGGTCTCTGAGGGGAAGTGGGCTTCTGGCATGTGCTGCTATTGAGCTCATTCTTTTCCCTCCCTTCCTCCTCCCTCCTTTATTTTTAGGTCCTTGTTTATTCTATTGTTGGGACGAGAGAAGGCCAGACTAGAATGTGTGTATAGCATGTGGTGGCATACTAACAAGTGTTACTTCCCAGAAAGGCTTGCTTTGTAAATAGTTTATTTCTGATAACAGTGCAATGACTGCATGTCGTTGGACCTGTGTATAATTTAATTAACATTCTTTTTAGTTTTTATAAATCCCTAATTATTCAAATTAACAATTGCTATGTGGCATTTGCACTATACAGTCAGAATATTGATACTGGTCATGATCCTTAATGTGAAATGGCTCATTCATTCCTGTCAGTTCTGGGTCATCTCTGTCGGCACCCAGCGTAGCCTGTTGTAACAAGTGGGGCTTATTCACAGCACTGCTGACAGGTGATGACATGCCCTTACACTGACAGAACTGAACATGCTCTAATAAAACAACTATTAGAGAAGGGGATGTTCAACATTCCACTTACATTCATGTCATTTAGCAGACGCTCTTATCCAGAACAGCTTACAGGAGAATTCATGTTAAGTGCCTTGCTCAAGGGCACATCGGGCAGATTTTTCACCTGGTTTGGGGGATTCGAACCAGCGACCTTTCAGTTACTAGCCCAAATCTCTTAACCGCCGCTAGACGTCCTGACCCGCCGCTAGACGTCCTGACCCGCCGCTAGACGTCCTGACCCGCCGCTAGGCTGCCTGACCCGCCGCTAGGCGTCCTGACCCGCCGCTAGACGTCCTGACCCGCCGCTAGACGTCCTGACCCGCCGCTAGGCGTCCTGACCCGCCGCTAGGCGTCCTGACCCGCCGCTAGGCTGCCTGACCCACCGCTAGGCGTCCTGACCCACCGCTAGGCTGCCTGACCCGCCGCTAGGCGTCCTGGCCCGCCGCTAGGCTGCCTGACCCACCGCTAGGCGTCCTGACCTGCTGCCATTGAGTATGAAATAACAAGTAGAAGATCAAAACCCTTATCAAAGATCATCCCATTCAGGTTACAAAATGGTGTGTGTGTGTGTGTGTGTGTGTGTGTGTGTGTGTGTGTGTGTGTGTGTGTGTGTGTGTGTGTGTGTGTGTGTGTGTGTGTGTGTGTTAAAGCTTTTTTTCCACTGGGCTTAATTGCATAATATCTGTCTAAGTCTCCATTTTCTATTTCTATATATTTTCAATTATTTCCAGAGGAAGAAGCGCAGGAAAATCGACCGCAGCATGATCGGCGAGCCCACAAACTTTGTCCACTTGACACACATTGGCTCTGGGGAGATGGCAGAGGGCCGGGCCCCGGTAAGAGAGATGATACCTAGACTGACTGGGGCTGGTGTGTGTTGAGATATTGTGAAGGTAGGTGTGTGTGTTACTCCTCAGAACATGGGCTGGGCTTTGCAGCTTCCAACCTGCCGCTAGGAATGTTGGCCTGGTTTCCTACGGAATACAGTCACGTTGGACAGGGAATGAGAGGAGGAAATGTAGAAACGCTGGGAATTGTTTCTCAATTCATTCACCTATTAGTAGGATGTGAATATTAACTTTAGTTTGAAACCTGTTATGCTATGATTGATAAAGCTGTGTACAGTACTATCAGAAGACTAGCCAATCACTAGTCTGGTCACTGTTTAAATCACTGTATGGAAAGTGGTAGGTTAAACTGAGTGATAGTCCATTTCTGAATTTATTACATGATGTTGATGCTATCAGTACTAAAATGTATGGACTACTGTATGTCGCTCTGCTAAATGACTCAAATGTATGGACTACTGTATGTCGCTCTGCTAAATGACTCAAATGTATGGACTACTGTATGTCGCTCTGCTAAATGACTCAAATGTATGGACTACTGTATGTCGCTCTGCTAAATGACTCAAATGTATGGACTACTGTATGTCGCTCTGCTAAATGACTCAAATGTCTCACTAAACAACTGACTGTTCCGTCGTGATCATGACCTCCAATTGCGAAAGTCAACAGATTTTTTAAAAATTGTATCATGACGTGGTCTGAGAACAGTCAGGTGGGGGAGTATGTTGCTGAAACATGTTACTGCCCTCCGTGTTACATAATTCCATTTCCTCAACTGCTATTGCGTAACCCTCTAATGTCCATTGTTCTGTTATGACCCATAGCTGTCAGACTGTAGTTATTCTAGTGCTCTTCAAGCACGTGCCATTTCTGCAACGTTTCACGTCAGAATGATTGATCCACACCTGTGCGTTCGTCCAACGTTAAAAAGTCAAGAAAAACCCCCACAGCCTAAAGCAAGTCCCATTCCTCCTCTCTCCATCCCATCATATGGTCACTGTCATTATGGAAAGACGTAGGTTATGAGTAATGCTGCTGGTCAAATGGATCAAATGTTGTCAGCAGTGGGATCATGTTTCATATGAACCCCACAGAAACACTGTTAAATATGTTACATACAATGATACAGTATAGAAACATAGTTCTAATTCTGGCTTCGGCTCCTGCCTCTCCATTCATATGTTATCATGAAGAGGTCATGACCTGCCTTTTTGATATGAAAATGACTAAGTATCTGTAGAAACTCTAACAGTCGTTATCTTCCTGTCCTGTAGTCAGGGCCAGTCCAGGATAAGATGAGGTCAAAAGGACCCAGTGCCAACGGCCGCAAGAGCATGTTATAACTGCTGCCTACCAAGTAAGTACCCAGTTAATGAAGCTATCACCATATCTGCAATGCAATAGCTTCTCTGGAACTGACCTTCACTTCTGGAACTGACCTTCACTTCTGGAACTGACCTTCACCACTGGAACTGTCCTTCACCACTGGAACTAACCACCTTCACCTCTCTGGAACTAACCACCTTCACCTCTCTGGAACTAACCACCTTCACCTCTCTGGAACTAACCACCTTCACCTCTCTGGAACTAACCACCTTCACCTCTCTGGAACTAACCACCTTCACCTCTCTGGAACTAACCACCTTCACCTCTCTGGAACTAACCACCTTCACCTCTTTGGAACGAACCACCTTCACCTCTCTGGAACGAACCACCTTCACCTCTCTGGAACTAACCACCTTCACCTCTTTGGAACGAACCACCTTCATCTCTCTGGAACGAACCACCTTCACCTCTCTGGAACGAACCACCTTCACCTCTCTGGACTTGTAGAACTAACAGTTTTCATTTCTCTCTGTAGGCATGGAGAACCATTTCCATCCTCCTCTATGCGCCCCTCTCATCCCAAATGAAAAGCAGCCACTGCAGCGTAACCTGTTTCCATTAGAGCACTTGGCAAACCTGAGAGCGGACCCTAATAGAGAGCAGAGAGGCTCTTCCTGGCGTCTGCAGGATCTATTTAGCCAAACAGGACGATGGCCTTTCTGTGGTCACCACAAGAATCGCCCTGCTCAGAGGAGGATAGACTGACATGTTTTTTATGCTTTTTAAAGAAAAGTATTTGTCTTTCTGATGGACTCTGGACTTCCACTGTATTTCAGCCAACAACGTTACTGTGTCTGTGCCAGCAAGCGTATGGGATAGAGCCGGGGAGAGTGTTTAGCTACATTTGTTGACTAACATGGCTGATTCCATTTCAGGAGGTGAAGATTATGTTCTCAAGGATCACCTGAATGTTGCAAACCATTGACCTACTGCCAAACAAACTATTTTGTGTATCTGTCTAATGAATGAGGATGCACCTTGTTATTTTCCTACAGTGCATAGTTAAAGGTGTCTTCGTGTGTGTTTAAGTGCAAAATGCTATGTGATTTTGTTGCTGTTTAGATACCAGTACTGAGTAGTGTTATTTTGATTGTACCAGTTGCTATAGAGCCCCATTTGGACTGCTACCCAGTTGCCATAGAGACCCATTTGGACTGCTACCCAGTTGCCATAGAGACCCATTTGGACTGCTACCCAGTTGCCATAGAGACCCATTTGGACTGCTACCCAGTTGCCATAGAGACCCATTTGGACTGCTACCCAGTTGCCATAGAGACCCATTTGGACTGCTACCCAGTTGCCATAGAGACCCATTTGGACTGCTACCCAGTTGCCATAGAGACCCATTTGGACTGCTACCCAGTTGCCATAGAGACCCATTTGGACTGCTACCCAGTTGCAAGCATACAGGTAACTGCCAAACTAAGCAGCAAGAGCTGCCAACAAGAGCTGCCTTATTGGCAGCATAAGAGCTGCCAATAAGTACCGTCATTTACTGGTGTTTCCTTTTATTTGAGCAGTTACCTGTAGCTGATCACTGTGATACACTGTTTACTAGCACCTACTCTGAAAACCCCTAACTATTAGTCAGCAGGAAGAGTCTGTTAGTAACAGGGGTTGTTGAAATTCGAAACACCCTGACCGTTACGGGGCTTTCCAGTGATCTCTCCTGGAATTACTCGGGAATGCCACTCATTAAATCAACTGCATCGAAGGAACATTCCATAAGGTAGTTTGTTCTCTTGTCGGGGGGGGGGGGGATGTCCACCCCCTTGATCAGAATGGAAAATTCCAACCATTTCACTGTGCGTTCCCCTTGTAATTTCTATATGGCCTCCCACTTGAGCTTGTTGTAGGCGACGTGCACTCCAAGCTGGCTTGTGTCCCACATGACATCCACACGATTCTGAAACCAGGTGGGAGTTTTAAATATCTGATTTAAATCATGCAGTAGAAATGAAAATTTGTTTCCTGTACACAACTGTATTTCTGACGTGCTTAGTATACACAATCTGTTGTGATTAACTCCTCACTCTGTAGTTTTTTTGCGAAGTGTGTCCATACGGGGAAAAACTCTGAAATGTAATGTTTTTTAAACATTGTATCTTATGTGATTTCCGAGGCCGTTGTCCCATACCAGAACATATGGCGTATGGATGGTGTTGTATGTTGTCCTTCACTAATACCTTATCTGTTTATACACTGGGCTTAACGGTGACTTAATGCTGAAGGTGGGACTTTGCATACTGCTTGGTGGCTTTCCTATCTTTGGTAGAGCTTGTAATACTGAGTCCATTCTCAGCCCAACAGAATGACTGCTGCCTTGACGTTTCTGGAACAATGTACATTGGTAACGCCAGTAACTTGAGTCTGTTGGCATTTCAGTTTCTTTCCCATCTTTATCATGGTTGTTGTTAGACCAAAACTCAAGTTCATTACAAATGATTTGTGCAATCTCTTGATTTTTCCTGGAAATACAGTTCACATTCTGAATAGAATTCTGTGTGATTAATCTCTTCTGTTGCTGATGGTTAATGTTATCACCAAATGTGTTACTCAATTTTCACTGCCTGGTACAGAAGTAATAGAATCTCAACCAACTGGTTTCAGTGGCCCCTATGGGCTCTGCTGTGAACATTTCTGGGAGATTGTATCATTTTCATTGAAGTTAGTGGGAATCTGTAGTTGCTACATCCATTTTGGGATTTATAAATGATATATACCCATTGATTCTTGAATATCTTATAAATGCCTCACGAGCTTAGTTCAACTATCATGTTAATATCATGGATGGTCAGTCCTTGCATCCACAGCTCTGTCTATGAATTTGAGAGCAGTTCCATTTCTCCAGGCCCATCCTTCAGCTTTTTACCAAAACACAGTCGGGGTGACTGCTTTGTCATTGTTTCAATTAAGGATTCTAGTTTTAATCTCAAACTACTTCAACAAATGCATATCTCACTGAAATCCATCAGGTGTAGCACAAATATTGCAATCTAAACAAATGCCCTAAAATAAATGGAATGTACGCTATAGTCTGTGTACGTCTCGCTTTAAAAAAACATGCATAACAAAGATGTTAAATGATGCCACTAACAATGCAAATAGTTGGTATGGAAATCTTGTTCTAAGAGCAGCCCAGGGTTGAGTGAATAGATGGGTGCAAGGATCATGTTCCAGCAGCAAAAACCCACTGGAACAGAAGATTACAATTTAACGGGAGTGGACTCCATGAACTGTCTAGCAATGTTAAATACAGTCCTAAGTAGAGGACGTGTGAAGTCTACGGGGTGTTTAGTAGAGGATGCGTGAAGTCTACGGGGTGTTTAGTAGAGGATGCGTGAAGTCTACGGGGTGTCCAGTAGAGGATGCGTGAAGTCTACGGGGTGTCCAGTAGAGGACGTGTGAAATCTACGGGGTGTCCAGTAGAGGACGTGTGAAGTCTACGGGGTGTCCAGTAGAGGACGCGTGAAGTCTACGGGGTGTTTAGTAGAGGACGCGTGAAGTCTACGGGGTGTTTAGTAGAGGACGCGTGAAGTCTACGGGGTGTTTAGTAGAGGACGCGTGAAGGCTACGGGGTGTTTAGTAGAGGACGCGTGAAGTCTACGGGGTGTTTAGTAGAGGACGTGTGAAGGCTACGGGGTGTGAAGGATGCGGGGTGTTTAGTAGAGGACGTGTGAAGTCTACGGGGTGTTTAGTAGAGGACGTGCGAAGGCTACGGGGTGTTTAGTAGAGGACGTGTGAAGTCTACGGGGTGTTTAGTAGAGGACGTGTGAAGTCTACGGGGTGTTTAGTAGAGGACGTGTGAAGTCTACGGGGTGTTTAGTAGAGGATGCGTGAAGTCTACGGGGTGTCCAGTAGAGGACGTGTGAAGTCTACGGGGTGTCCAGTAGAGGACGCGTGAAGTCTACGGGGTGTCCAGTAGAGGACGTGTGAAATCTACGGGGTGTCCAGTAGAGGACGTGTGAAGTCTACGGGGTGTTTAGTAGAGGACGCGTGAAGTCTACGGGGTGTTTAGTAGAGGACGCGTGAAGGCTACGGGGTGTTTAGTAGAGGACGCGTGAAGTCTACGGGGTGTTTAGTAGAGGACGTGTGAAGGCTACGGGGTGTGAAGGATG
>NW_027010700.1:0-29413 GCF_036934945.1 Oncorhynchus masou masou | reverse complement strand
CCTCGCTTCACCCTGTCCTTGTCTCTTCCCTCCACTCCCTCTCTTCAACCTGTCCTTGTCTCTTCCCTCCACTCCTCTCTTCAACCTGTCCTTGTCTCTTCCCTCCTCTCCTCTCTTCACCCTGTCCTTGTCTCTTCCCTCCTCTCCTCTCTTCACCCTGTCCTTGTCTCTTCCCTCCTCTCCTCTCTTCACCCTGTCCTTGTCTCTTCCTCCTCTCCTCTCTCTTCACCCTGTCCTTGTCTCTTCCCTCCTCTCCTCTCTTCACCCTGTCATTGTCTCTTCCCTCCTCTCCTCTCTTCACCCTGTCCTTGTCTCTTCCCTCCTCTTCTCCATCACCCTGTCCTTGTCTCTTCCCTCCACCCTGTCTTCTTCCCTCCTCTCCTTCACCCTGTCCTTGTCTCTTCAACCTGTCCTCCTCTTCTCCATCACCCTGTCCTTGTCTCTTCCCTCCTCTTCTCCATCACCCTGTCCTTGTCTCTTCCCTCCTCTCCTCTCTTCAACCTGTCCTTGTCTCTTCCCTCCTCATCTCCATCACCCTTGTCTCTTCAACCTGTCCTTCTCTCTTCCCTCCTCTCCCTCTCTTCTTCAACCTGTCCTTGTCTCTTCCCTCCCCTCCTCTCTTCACCCTGTCATTGTCTCCTCCCTCCTCCTCCTCTCTTCACCCTGTCCTTGTCTCTTCCCTCCTCTCCTCTCTTCACCCTGTCATTGTCTCTTCCCTCCTCTCCTCTCTTCACCCTGTCCTTGTCCCTTACCTCCTCTTCTCCATCACCCTGTCCTTGTCTCTTCCCTCCCTCTTCTCCATCACCCTGTCCTTGTCTCTTCCCTCCTCTTCTCCATCACCTCTGTCCTTGTCTCTTCCCTCCTCTCCTCGCTTCACCTGTCCTTGTCTCTTCCTCCACTCCTCTCTTCAACCTGTCCTTGTCTCTTCCCTCCACTCCTCTCTTCACCCTGTCCTTGTCTCTTCCCTCCTCTCCTCTCTTCACCCTGTCATTGTCTCTTCCCTCCTCTCCTCTCTTCACCCTGTCCTTGTCTCTTCCCTCCTCTCCTCTCTTCACCCTGTCCTTGTCTCTTCCTCCTCTCTTCACCCTGTCATTGTCTCTTCCCTCCTCTCCCTCTCTTCACCCTGTCCTTGTCTCTTCCCTCCCTCTTCTCCATCACCCTGTCCTTGTCTCTTCCCTCCTCTTCTCCATCACCCTGTCCTTGTCTCTTCCCTCCTCTTCTCCATCACCCTGTCCTTGTCTCTTCCCTCCTCTTCTCCATCACCCTGTCCTTGTCTCTTCCCTCCTCCTCTCCATCACCCTGTCCTTATCTCTTCCTCCTCTCCCCCTCCATCACCCTCTCCTTGTCTCTTCCCTCCTCCTCTCCTCTCTTCACCCTGACCTTGTCTCCTCCCTCCTCTCCTCTCTTCACCCTGTCCTTGTCTCTTCCCTCCCCTGTCCTCTCCTCTCTTCACCCTGTCATTGTCTCTTCCCTCCTCTCCTCTCTTCACCCTGTCCTTGTCTCTTCCCTCCTCTCCTCTCTTCAACCACTCATTGTCTCTTCCTCCTCTCCTCTCTTCACCCTGTCATTGTCTCTTCCCTCCTCTCCTCTCTTCAACCTGTCCTTGTCTCCTCCCTCCTCTCCTCTCTTCACCCTGTCCTTATCTCTTCCCTCCTCTTCTCCATCACCCTGTCCTTGTCTCTTCCCTCCTCCTCTCCATCACCCTGTCCTTGTCTCTTCCCTCCTCTTCTCCATCACCCTGTCCTTGTCTCTTCCCTCCTCTTCTCCATCACCCTGTCCTTGTCTCTTCCCTCCTCTTCTCCATCACCATGTCCTTGTCTCTTCCCTCCTCTCCTCTCTTCACCCTGTCCTTGTCTCTTCCCTCCTCTCCTCTCTTCACCCTGTCCTTGTCTCTTCCCTCCACTCCTCTCTTCAACCTGTCCTTGTCTCTTCCCTCCTCTCCTCTCTTCACCCTGTCCTTGTCTCTTCCCTCCTCTCCTCTCTTCACCCTGTCATAGTCTCTTCCCTCCTCTCCTCTCTTCACCCTGTCATTCTCTCTTCCCTCCTCTCCTCTCTTCACCCTGTCCTTGTCCCTTACCTCCTCTTCTCCATCACCCTGTCCTTGTCTCTTCCCTCCTCTTCTCCATCACCCTGTCCTTGTCTCTTCCCTCCTCTTCTCCATCACCCTGTCCTTGTCTCTTCCCTCCTCTCCTCGCTTCACCCTGTCCTTGTCTCTTCCCTCCACTCCTCTCTTCAACCTGTCCTTGTCTCTTCCCTCCACTCCTCTCTTCAATCTGTCCTTGTCTCTTCCCTCCTCTCCTCTCTTCACCCTGTCCTTGTCTCTTCCCTCCTCTTCTCCATCACCCTGTCCTTGTCTCTTCCCTCCTCTTCTCCATCACCCTGTCCTTATCTCTTCCCTCCTCTCCTCCATCACCCTCTCCTTGTCTCTTCCCTCCTCCTCTCCTCTCTTCACCCTGACCTTGTCTCCTCCCTCCTCTCCTCTCTTCACCCTGTCCTTGTCTCTTCCCTCCTCTCCTCTCTTCACCCTGTCATTGTCTCTTCCCTCCTCTCCTCTCTTCACCCTGTCCTTGTCTCTTCCCTCCTCTCCTCTCTTCAACCACTCATTGTCTCTTCCCTCCTCTCCTCTCTTCACCCTGTCATTGTCTCTTCCCTCCTCTCCTCTCTTCAACCTGTCCTTGTCTCCTCCCTCCTCTCCTCTCTTCACCCTGTCCTTATCTCTTCCCTCCTCTTCTCCATCACCCTGTCCTTGTCTCTTCCCCTCCTCCTCTCCATCACCCTGTCCTTGTCTCTTCCCTCCTCTTCTCCATCACCCTGTCCTTGTCTCTTCCCTCCTCTTCTCCATCACCCTGTCCTTGTCTCTTCCCTCCTCTTCTCCATCACCCTGTCCTTGTCTCTTCCCTCCTCTCCTCTCTTCACCCTGTCCTTGTCTCTTCCCTCCTCTCCTCTCTTCACCCTGTCCTTGTCTCTTCCCTCCACTCCTCTCTTCAACCTGTCCTTGTCTCTTCCCTCCTCTCCTCTCTTCACCCTGTCCTTGTCTCTTCCTCCTCTCCTCTCTTCACCCTGTCATAGTCTCTTCCCTCCTCTCCTCTCTTCACCCTGTCATTCTCTCTTCCCTCCTCTCCTCTCTTCACCCTGTCCTTGTCCCTTACCTCCTCTTCTCCATCACCCTGTCCTTGTCTCTTCCCTCCTCTTCTCCATCACCCTGTCCTTGTCTCTTCCCCTCCTCTTCTCCATCACCCTGTCCTTGTCTCTTCCCTCCTCTTCTCCATCACCCTGTCCTTGTCTCTTCCCTCCTCTCCTCACTTCACCCTGTCCTTGTCTCTTCCTCCACTCCTCTCTTCAACCTGTCCTTGTCTCTTCCCTCCACTCCTCTCTTCAATCTGTCCTTGTCTCTTCCCTCCTCTCCTCTCTTCACCCTGTCCTTGTCTCTTCCCTCCTCTCCTCTCTTCACCCTGTCCTTGTCTCTTCCCTCCTCCTCTCCATCACCCTGTCCTTGTCTCTTCCCTCCTCTTCTCCATCACCCTGTCCTTGTCTCTTCCCTCCTCTTCTCCATCACCCTGTCCTTGTCTCTTCCCTCCTCTTCTCCATCACCCTGTCCTTGTCTCTTCCCTCCTCTTCTCCATCACCCTGTCCTTGTCTCTTCCCTCCTCTTCTCCATCACCCTGTCCTTGTCTCTTCCCTCCTCTTCTCCATCACCCTGTCCTTGTCTCTTCCCTCCTCTCCTCCATCACCCTCTCCTTGTCTCTTCCCTCCTCCTCTCCTCTCTTCACCCTGACCTTGTCTCCTCCCTCCTCTCCTCTCTTCACCCTGTCCTTGTCTCTTCCCTCCTCTCCTCTCTTCACCCTGTCATTGTCTCTTCCCTCCTCTCCTCTCTTCACCCTGTCCTTGTCTCTTCCCTCCTCTCCTCTCTTCAACCACTCATTGCCTCTTCCCTCCTCTCCTCTCTTCACCCTGTCATTGTCTCTTCCCTCCTCTCCTCTCTTCAACCTGTCCATGTCTCCTCCCTCCTCTCCTTTCTTCACCCTGTCCTTGTCTCTTCCCTCCTCTTCTCCATCACCCTGTCCTTGTCTCTTCCCTCCTCTTCTCCATCACCCTGTCCTTGTCTCTTCCCTCCTCTTCTCCATCACCCTGTCCTTGTCTCTTCCCTCCACTCCTCTCTTCAACCTGTCCTTGTCTCTTCCCTCCTCTCCTCTCTTCACCCTGTCCTTGTCTCTTCCCTCCTCTCCTCTCTTCACCCTGTCCTTGTCTCTTCCCTCCTCTCCTCTCTTCAACCTGTCCTTGTATCTTCCCTCCTCTCCTCTCTTCACCCTGTCCTTGTCTCTTCCCTCCTCTCCTCTCTTCACCCTGTCATTGTCTCTTCCCTCCTCTCCTCTCTTCACCCTGTCATTGTCTCTTCCCTCCTCTCCTCTCTTCACCCTGTCCTTGTCTCTTCCCTCCTCTTCTCCATCACCCTGTCCTTGTCTCTTCCCTCCTCTTCTCCATCACCCTGTCCTTGTCTCTTCCCTCCTCTTCTCCATCACCCTGTCCTTGTCTCTTCCCTCCTCTCCTCTCTTCACCCTGTCCTTGTCTCTTCCCTCCACTCCTCTCTTCAACCTGTCCTTGTCTCTTCCCTCCACTCCTCTCTTCAACCTGTCCTTGTCTCTTCCCTCCTCTCCTCTCTTCACCCTGTCCTTGTCTCTTCCCTCCTCTCCTCTCTTCACCCTGTCATTGTCTCCTCCCTCCTCTCCTCTCTTCACCCTGTCCTTGTCTCTTCCCTCCTCTCCTCTCTTCACCCTGTCATTGTCTCTTCCCTCCTCTCCGCTCTTCACCCTGTCCTTGTCCCTTACCTCCTCTTCTCCATCACCCTGTCCTTGTCTCTTCCCTCCTCTTCTCCATCACCCTGTCCTTGTCTCTTCCCTCCTCTTCTCCATCACCCTGTCCTTGTCTCTTCCCTCCTCTCCTCGCTTCACCCTGTCCTTGTCTCTTCCCTCCACTCCTCTCTTCAACCTGTCCTTGTCTCTTCCCTCCACTCCTCTCTTCACCCTGTCCTTGTCTCTTCCCTCCTCTCCTCTCTTCACCCTGTCATTGTCTCTTCCCTCCTCTCCTCTCTTCACCCCATCCTTGTCTCTTCCCTCCTCTCCTCTCTTCACCCTGTCCTTGTCTCTTCCCTCCTCTTCTCCATCACCCTGTCCTTGTCTCTTCCCTCCTCTTCTCCATCACCCTGTCCTTGTCTCTTCCCTCCTCTTCTCCATCACCCTGTCCTTGTCTCTTCCCTCCTCTTCTCCATCACCCTGTCCTTGTCTCTTCCCTCCTCTTCTCCATCACCCTGTCCTTATCTCTTCCCTCCTCTCCTCCATCACCCTCTCCTTGTCTCTTCCCTCCTCCTCTCCTCTCTTCACCCTGAAATTGTCTCCTCCCTCCTCTCCTCTCTTCACCCTGTCCTTGTCTCTTCCCTCCTCTCCTCTCTTCACCCTGTCATTGTCTCTTCCCTCCTCTCCTCTCTTCACCCTGTCCTTGTCTCTTCCCTCCTCTCCTCTCTTCACCCTGTCATTGTCTCTTCCCTCCTCTCCTCTCTTCACCCTGTCATTGTCTCTTCACCCCTCTCCTCTCTTCAACCTGTCCTTGTCTCCTCCCTCCTCTCCTCTCTTCACCCTGTCCTTATCTCTTCCCTCCTCTTCTCCATCACCCTGTCCTTGTCTCTTCCCTCCTCTTCTCCATCACCCTGTCCTTGTCTCTTCCCTCCTCTTCTCCATCACCCTGTCCTTGTCTCTTCCCTCCTCTTCTCCATCACCCTGTCCTTGTCTCTTCCCTCCTCTTCTCCATAACCCTGTCCTTGTCTCTTCCCTCCTCTCCTCTCTTCACCCTGTCCTTGTCTCTTCCCTCCTCTCCTCTCTTCACCCTGTCCTTGTCTATATCCTCCTCTTCGCCATCACCCTGTCCTTATCTCTTCCCTCCTCTTCTCCATCACCCTGTCCGTGTCTCTTCCCTCCTCTTCTCCATCACCCTGTCCTTGTCTCTTCCCTCCTCTTCTCCATCACCCTGTCATTGTCTCTTCCCTCCTCTTCTCCATCACCCTGTCCTTATCTCTTCCCTCCTCTTCTCCATCACCCTGTCCTTGTCTCTTCCCTCCTCTCCTCTCTTCACCCTGTCCTTGGCTCTTCCCTCCTCTCCTCTCTTCACCCTGTCATTGTCTCTTCACCCCTCTCCTCTCTTCAACCTGTCCTTGTCTCCTCCCTCCTCTCCTCTCTTCACCCTCTCCTTATCTCTTCCCTCCTCTTCTCCATCACCCTGTCCTTGTCTCTTCCCTCCTCTTCTCCATCACCCTGTCCTTGTCTCTTCCCTCCTCTTCTCCATCACCCTGTCCTTGTCTCTTCCCTCCTCTTCTCCATCACCCTGTCCTTGTCTCTTCCCTCCTCTTCTCCATAACCCTGTCCTTGTCTCTTCCCTCCTCTCCTCTCTTCACCCTGTCCTTGTCTCTTCCCTTCTCTCCTCTCTTCACCCTGTCCTTGTCTCTTACCTCCTCTTCTCCATCACCCTGTCCTTATCTCTTCCCTCCTCTTCTCCATCACCCTGTCCGTGTCTCTTCCCTCCTCTTCTCCATCACCCTGTCCTTGTCTCTTCCCTCCTCTTCTCCATCACCCTGTCATTGTCTCTTCCCTCCTCTTCTCCATCACCCTGTACTTATCTCTTCCCTCCTCTTCTCCATCACCCTGTCCTTGTCTCTTCCCTCCTCTCCTCTCTTCACCCTGTCCTTGTCTCTTCCCTCCTCTCCTCTCTTCAACCTGTCCTTGTCTCTTCCCTCCTCTTCTCCATCACCCTGTCCTTGTCTCTTCCCTCCTCTCCTCTCTTCACCCTGTCCTTGTCTCTTCCCTCCTCTCTTCACCCTGTCCTTGTCTCTTCCCTCCTCTTCTCCATCACCCTGTCCTTGTCTCTTCCCTCCTCTCCTCTCTTCACCCTGTCCATGTCTCTTCCCTCCTCTCCTCTCTTCACCCTGTCCTTGTCTCTTCCCTCCTCTAATCTCTTCACCCTGTCCTTGTCTCTTCCCTCCTCTTCAACCTGTCCTTGTCTCTTCCCTCTTCTTCTCCATCACCCTGTCCTTGTCTCTTCCCTCCTCTCCTCTCTTCACCCTGTCCTTGTCTCTTCTCTCTTCACCCTGTCCTTGTCTCTTCCCTCCTCTCTTCTTCCTGTCCTTGTCTCTTCCCTCCTCTTCTCCATCACCCTGTCCTTGTCTCTTCCCTCCTCTCCTCTCTTCACCCTGTCCATGTCTCTTCCCTCCTCTCCTCTCTTCAACCTGTCCTTGTCTCTTCCCTCCTCTCCTCTCTTCACCCTGTCCTTGTCTCTTCCCTCCTCTCCTCTCTTCAACCTGTCCTTGTCTCTTCCCTCCTCTTCTCCATCACCATGTCCTTGTCTCTTCCCTCCTCTCCTCTCTTCACCCTGTCCTTGTCTCTTCCCTCCTCTTTTCTTCCTGTCCTTGTCTCTTCCCTCCTCTCCTCTCTTCACCCTGTCCATGTCTCTTCCCTCCTCTCCTCTCTTCACCCTGTCCTTGTCTCTTCCCTCCTCTAATCTCTTCACCCTGTCATTGTCTCTTCCCTCCTCTCCTCTCTTCACCCTGTCCTTGTCTCTTCCCTCCTCTTCAACCTGTCCTTGTCTCTTCCCTCCTCTTCTCCATCACCCTGTCCTTGTCTCTTCCCTCCTCTCCTCTCTTCACCCTGTCCTTGTCTCTTCTCTCTTCACCCTGTCCTTGTCTCTTCCCTCCTCTCCTCTCTTCACCCTGTCATTGTCTCTTCCCTCCTCTCCACCTACACCCTGTCATTGTCTCTTCCCTCCTCTCCACCCTTCACCCTGTCCTTGTCTCTTACCTCCTCCTCTCCCCTCTTCACCCTGTCCTTGTCTCTTCCCTCCTCTCCTCTCTTCACCCTGTCCTTGTCTCTTCCCTCCTCTCCTCTCTTCACCCTGTCCTTGTCTCTTCCCTCCTCCTCTCCTCTCTTCACCCTGTCCTTGTCTCTTCCCTCCTCCTCTCCTCTCTTCACCCTCTCCTTGTCTCTTCCCTCCTCCTCCCCTCTCTTCACCCTGTCCTTGTCTCTTCCCTCCTCTCCTCTCTTCACCCTGTCCTTGTCTCTTCCCTCCTCTTCAACCTGTCCTTGTCTCTTCCCTCCTCTTCTCCATCACCCTGTCCTTGTCTCTTCCCTCCTCTTCTCCATCACCCTGTCCTTGTCTCTTCCCTCCTCTTCTCCATAACCCTGTCCTTGTCTCTTCCCTCCTCTCCTCTCTTCACCCTGTCCTTGTCTCTTCCCTCCTCTCCTCTCTTCACCCTGTCCTTGTCTATATCCTCCTCTTCGCCATCACCCTGTCCTTATCTCTT
The DNA here is from genome assembly GCF_036934945.1 of Oncorhynchus masou masou. Lineage (NCBI taxonomy): Eukaryota > Metazoa > Chordata > Actinopteri > Salmoniformes > Salmonidae > Oncorhynchus > Oncorhynchus masou. Next base: position 21,072 of record NW_027010700.1, on the reverse strand, counting down.
CCCTCCTCTTCTCCATCACCCTGTCCGTGTCTCTTCCCTCCTCTTCTCCATCACCCTGTCCTTGTCTCTTCCCTCCTCTTCTCCATCACCCTGTCATTGTCTCTTCCCTCCTCTTCTCCATCACCCTGTCCTTATCTCTTCCCTCCTCTTCTCCATCACCCTGTCCTTGTCTCTTCCCTCCTCTCCTCTCTTCACCCTGTCCTTGGCTCTTCCCTCCTCTCCTCTCTTCACCCTGTCATTGTCTCTTCACCCCTCTCCTCTCTTCAACCTGTCCTTGTCTCCTCCCACCTCTCCTCTCTTCACCCTCTCCTTATCTCTTCCCTCCTCTTCTCCATCACCCTGTCCTTGTCTCTTCCCTCCTCTTCTCCATCACCCTGTCCTTGTCTCTTCCCTCCTCTTCTCCATCACCCTGTCCTTGTCTCTTCCTCCTCTTCTCCATCACCCTGTCCTTGTCTCTTCCCTCCTCTTCTCCATAACCCTGTCCTTGTCTCTTCCTCCTCTCCTCTCTTCACCCTGTCCTTGTCTCTTCCCTTCTCTCCTCTCTTCACCCTGTCCTTGTCTCTTACCTCCTCTTCTCCATCACCCTGTCCTTATCTCTTCCCTCCTCTTCTCCATCACCCTGTCCGTGTCTCTTCCCTCCTCTTCTCCATCACCCTGTCCTTGTCTCTTCCCTCCTCTTCTCCATCACCCTGTCATTGTCTCTTCCCTCCTCTTCTCCATCACCCTGTACTTATCTCTTCCCTCCTCTTCTCCATCACCCTGTCCTTGTCTCTTCCCTCCTCTCCTCTCTTCACCCTGTCCTTGTCTCTTCCCTCCTCTCCTCTCTTCAACCTGTCCTTGTCTCTTCCCTCCTCTTCTCCATCACCCTGTCCTTGTCTCTTCCTCCTCTCCTCTCTTCACCCTGTCCTTGTCTCTTCCCTCCTCTCTTCACCCTGTCCTTGTCTCTTCCCTCCTCTTCTCCATCACCCTGTCCTTGTCTCTTCCCTCCTCTCCTCTCTTCACCCTGTCCATGTCTCTTCCCTCCTCTCCTCTCTTCACCCTGTCCTTGTCTCTTCCTCCTCTAATCTCTTCACCCTGTCCTTGTCTCTTCCCTCCTCTTCAACCTGTCCTTGTCTCTTCCTCTTCTTCTCCATCACCCTGTCCTTGTCTCTTCCCTCCTCTCCTCTCTTCACCCTGTCCTTGTCTCTTCTCTCTTCACCCTGTCCTTGTCTCTTCCCTCCTCTCTTCTTCCTGTCCTTGTCTCTTCCCTCCTCTTCTCCATCACCCTGTCCTTGTCTCTTCCCTCCTCTCCTCTCTTCACCCTGTCCATGTCTCTTCCCTCCTCTCCTCTCTTCAACCTGTCCTTGTCTCTTCCCTCCTCTCCTCTCTTCACCCTGTCCTTGTCTCTTCCCTCCTCTCCTCTCTTCAACCTGTCCTTGTCTCTTCCCTCCTCTTCTCCATCACCATGTCCTTGTCTCTTCCCTCCTCTCCTCTCTTCACCCTGTCCTTGTCTCTTCCCTCCTCTTTTCTTCCTGTCCTTGTCTCTTCCCTCCTCTCCTCTCTTCACCCTGTCCATGTCTCTTCCCTCCTCTCCTCTCTTCACCCTGTCCTTGTCTCTTCCCTCCTCTAATCTCTTCACCCTGTCATTGTCTCTTCCCTCCTCTCCTCTCTTCACCCTGTCCTTGTCTCTTCCCTCCTCTTCAACCTGTCCTTGTCTCTTCCCTCCTCTTCTCCATCACCCTGTCCTTGTCTCTTCCCTCCTCTCCTCTCTTCACCCTGTCCTTGTCTCTTCTCTCTTCACCCTGTCCTTGTCTCTTCCCTCCTCTCCTCTCTTCACCCTGTCATTGTCTCTTCCCTCCTCTCCACCTACACCCTGTCATTGTCTCTTCCCTCCTCTCCACCCTTCACCCTGTCCTTGTCTCTTACCTCCTCCTCTCCCCTCTTCACCCTGTCCTTGTCTCTTCCCTCCTCTCCTCTCTTCACCCTGTCCTTGTCTCTTCCCTCCTCTCCTCTCTTCACCCTGTCCTTGTCTCTTCCCTCCTCCTCTCCTCTCTTCACCCTGTCCTTGTCTCTTCCCTCCTCCTCTCCTCTCTTCACCCTCTCCTTGTCTCTTCCCTCCTCCTCCCTCTCTTCACCCTGTCCTTGTCTCTTCCCTCCTCTCCTCTCTTCACCCTGTCCTTGTCTCTTCCCTCCTCTTCAACCTGTCCTTGTCTCTTCCCTCCTCTTCTCCATCACCCTGTCCTTGTCTCTTCCCTCCTCTTCTCAATCACCCTGTCCTTGTCTCTTCTCTCCTCTCTTCACCCTGTCCATGTCTCTTCCCTCCTCTCCTCTCTTCACCCTGTCCTTGTCTCTTCCCTCCTCTCCTCTCTTCACCCTGTCCTTGTCTCTTCCCTCCTCTCCTCTCTTCACCCTGTCATTGTCTCTTCCCTCCTCTCCTCTCTTCACCCTGTCCTTGTCTCTTCCCTCCTCTCCTCCATCACCCTGCCATTGTCTCTTCCCTCCTCTCCTCTCTTCACCCTGTCCTTGTCTCTTCCCTCCTCTCCTCTCTTCACCCTGTCCTTGTCTCTTTCCTCCTCTCCTCTCTTCACCCTGCCATTGTCTCTTCCCTCCTCCTCTCTACTCTTCACCCTGTCCTTGTCTCTTACCTCCTCCTCTCCTCTCTTCACCCTGTCCTTGTATCTTCCCTCCTCCTCTCCTCTCTTCACCCTGTCCTTGTCTCTTCCCTCCTCTCCTCTCTTCACCCTGTCCTTGTATCTTCCCTCCTCCTCTCCTCTCTTCACCCTGACCTTGTCTCTTCCCTCCTCTCCTCTCTTCACCCTGTCCTTGTCTCTTCCCTCCTCTCCTCTCTTCAACCTGTCCTTGTCTCTTCCCTCCTCTTCTCCATCACCCTGTCCTTGTCTCTTCCCTCCTCTCCTCTCTTCACCCTGTCCTTGTCTCTTCCCTCCTCTCTTCTTCCTGTCCTTGTCTCTTCCCTCCTCTTCTCCATCACCCTGTCCTTGTCTCTTCCCTCCTCTCCTCTCTTCACCCTGTCCATGTCTCTTCCCTCCTCTAATCTCTTCACCCTGTCATTGTCTCTTCCCTCCTCTCCTCTCTTCACCCTGTCCTTGTCTCTTCCCTCCTCTCCTCTCTTCACCCTGTCCTTGTCTCTTCCTCCTCTTCAACCTGTCCTTGTCTCTTCCCTCCTCTTCTCCATCACCCTGTCCTTGTCTCTTCCCTCCTCTCCTCTCTTCACCCTGTCCTTGTTTCTTCCCTCCTCTCCTCTCTTCACCCTGTCCTTGTCTCTTCTCTCTTCACCCTGTCCTTGTCTCTTCCCTCCTCTCTTCTTCCTGTCCTTGTCTCTTCCCTCCTCTTCTCCATCACCCTGTCCTTGTCTCTTCCCTCCTCTCCTCTCTTCACACTGTCCATGTCTCTTCCCTCCTCTCCTCTCTTCACCCTGTCCTTGTCTCTTCCCTCCTCTCCTCTCTTCACCCTGTCATTGTCTCTTCCCTCCTCTCAACCTACACCCTGTCATTGTCTCTTCCCTCCTCTCCACCCTTCACCCTGTCATTGTCTCTTACCTCCTCCTCTCCACCCTTCACCCTGTCCTTGTCTCTTCCCTCCTCTCCTCTCTTCACCCTGTCCTTGTCTCTTCCCTCCTCTCCTCTCTTCACCCTGTCCTTGTCTCTTCCCTCCTCCTCTCCTCTCTTCACCCTGTCCTTGTCTCTTCCCTCCTCCTCTCCTCTCTTCACCCTGTCCTTGTCTCTTCCTCCTCCTCTCCTCTCTTCACCCTTTCCTTGTCTCTTCCCTCCTCTCCTCTCTTCACCCTGTCATTGTCTCTTCCCTCCTCTCCTCTCTTCACCCTGTCCTTGTCTCTTCCCTCCTCTTCAACCTGTCCTTGTCTCTTCCCTCCTCTTCTCCATCACCCTGTCCTTGTCTCTTCCCTCCTCTTCTCCATCACCCTGTCCTTGTCTCTTCTCTCCTCTCCTCTCTTCACCCTGTCCATGTCTCTTCCCTCCTCTCCTCTCTTCACCCTGTCCTTGTATCTTCCCTCCTCCTCTCCTCTCTTCACCCTGTCCTTGTCTCTTCCCTCCTCTCCCTCTCTTCACCCTGTCCTTGTATCTTCCCTCCTCCTCTCCTCTCTTCACCCTGTCCTTGTCTCTTCCCTCCTCTCTTCTCTTCACCCTGTCCTTGTCTCTTCCTCCTCTCCTCTCTTCAACCTGTCCTTGTCTCTTCCCTCCTCTTCTCCATCACCCTGTCCTTGTCTCTTCCCTCCTCTCCTCTCTTCACCCTGTCCTTGTCTCTTCCTCCTCTCTTCTTCCTGTCCTTGTCTCTTCCCTCCTCTTCTCCATCACCCTGTCCTTGTCTCTTCCCTCCTCTCCTCTCTTCACCCTGTCCATGTCTCTTCCCTCCTCTCCTCTCTTCACCCTGTCCTTGTCTCTTCCCTCCTCTAATCTCTTCACCCTGTCATTGTCTCTTCCCTCCTCTCCTCTCTTCACCCTGTCCTTGTCTCTTCCCTCCTCTTCAACCTGTCCTTGTCTCTTCCCTCCTCTTCTCCATCACCCTGTCCTTGTCTCTTCCCTCCTCTCCTCTCTTCACCCTGTCCTTGTCTCTTTCCTCCTCTCTTCTTCCTGTCCTTGTCTCTTCCCTCCTCTTCTCCATCACCCTGTCCTTGTCTCTTCCTCCTCTCCTCTCTTCACCCTGTCCATGTCTCTTCCCTCCTCTCCTCTCTTCACCCTGTCCTTGTCTCTTCCCTCCTCTAATCTCTTCACCCTGTCATTGTCTCTTCCCTCCTCTCCTCTCTTCACCCTGTCCTTGTCTCTTCCCTCCTCTTCAACCTGTCCTTGTCTCTTCCCTCCTCTTCTCCATCACCCTGTCCTTGTCTCTTCCCTCCTCTCCTCTCTTCACCCTGTCCTTGTTTCTTCCCTCCTCTCATCTCTTCACCCTGTCCTTGTCTCTTCTCTCTTCACCCTGTCCTTGTCTCTTCCCTCCTCTCTTCTTCCTGTCCATGTCTCTTCCCTCCTCTCCTCTCTTCACCCTGTCCTTGTCTCTTCCCTCCTCTCCTCTCTTCACCCTGTCATTGTCTCTTCCCTCCTCTCCACCTACACCCTGTCATTGTCTCTTCCCTCCTCTCCACCCTTCACCCTGTCCATGTCTCTTACCTCCTCCTCTCCTCTCTTCACCCTGTCCTTGTCTCTTCCCTCCTCTCCTCTCTACACCCAGTCCTTGTCTCTTCCCTCATCTCCTCTCTTCACCCTGTCCTTGTCTCTTCCCCCTCCTCCTCTCCTCTCTTCACCCTGTCCTTGTCTCTTCCCTCCTCCTCGCCTCTCTTCACCCTGTCCTTGTCTCTTCCCTCCTCCTTTCCTCTCTTCACCCTTTCCTTGTCTCTTCCCTCCTCTCCTCTCTTCACCCTGTCATTGTCTCTTCCCTCCTCTCCTCTCTTCACCCTGTCCTTGTCTCTTCCCTCCTCTTCAACCTGTCCTTGTCTCTTCCCTCCTCTTCTCCATCACCCTGTCCTTGTCTCTTCCCTCCTCTTCTCCATCACCCTGTCCTTGTCTCTTCTCTCCTCTCCTCTCTTCACCCTGTCCATGTCTCTTCCTCCTCTCCTCTCTTCACCCTGTCCTTGTCTCTTCCCTCCTCTCCTCCATCACCCTGCCCTTGTCTCTTCCCTCCTCTCCTCTCTTCACCCTGTCCTTGTCTCTTCCCTCCTCTCTCCTCTTCACCCTGTCCTTGTCTCTTCCCTCCTCTCCTCTCTTCACCCTGTCCTTGTCTCTTCCTCCTCTCCTCTCTTCACCCTGTCATTGTCTCTTCCCTCCTCTCCTCTCTTCACCCTGCCATTGTCTCTTCCTCCTCTCATCTCTTCACCCTGTCCTTGTATCTTACCTACTCCTCTCCTCTCTTCACCCTGTCCTTGTATCTTCCCTCCTCCTCTCCTATCTTCACCCTGTCCTTGTCTCTTCCCTCCTCTCCTCCATCACCCTGCCCTTGTCTCTTCCCTCCTCTCCTCTCTTCACCCTGTCCTTGTCTCTTCCCTCCTCTCCTCTCTTCACCCTGTCCTTGTCTCTTCCCTCCTCTCCTCTCTTCACCCTGTCCTTGTCTCTTACCTCCTCCTCTCCTCTCTTCACCCTGTCCTTGTATCTTCCCTCCTCCTCTCCTCTCTTCACCCTGTCCTTGTCTCTTCCCTCCTCCTCTCCTCTCTTCACCCTGTCCTTGTCTCTTCCCTCCTCCTCTCCTCTCTTCACCCTGTCCTTGTCTCTTCCCTCCTCTCCTCTCTTCACCCTGTCCTTGTCTCTTCCCTCCTCTCCTCTCTTCACCCTGTCCTTGTCTCTTCCCTCCTCTCTTCTTCCTGTCCTTGTCTCTTCCCTCCTCTTCTCCATCACCCTGTCCTTGTCTCTTCCCTCCTCTCCTCTCTTCACCCTGTCCATGTCTCTTCCCTCCTCTCCTCTCTTCACCCTGTCCTTGTCTCTTCCCTCCTCTAATCTCTTCACCCTGTCATTGTCTCTTCCTCCTCTCCTCTCTTCACCCTGTCCTTGTCTCTTCCCTCCTCTTCAACCTGTCCTTGTCTCTTCCCTCCTCTTCTCCATCACCCTGTCCTTGTCTCTTCCCTCCTCTCCTCTCTTCACCCTGTCCTTGTCTCTTCCCTCCTCTCTTCTTCCTGTCCTTGTCTCTTCCCTCCTCTTCTCCATCACCCTGTCCTTGTCTCTTCCCTCCTCTCCTCTCTTCACCCTGTCCATGTCTCTTCCCTCCTCTCCTCTCTTCACCCTGTCCTTGTCTCTTCCCTCCTCTAATCTCTTCACCCTGTCATTGTCTCTTCCCTCCTCTCCTCTCTTCACCCTGTCCTTGTCTCTTCCCTCCTCTTCAACCTGTCCTTGTCTCTTCCCTCCTCTTCTCCATCACCCTGTCCTTGTCTCTTCCCTCCTCTCCTCTCTTTCACCCTGTCCTTGTTTCTTCCCTCCTCTCATCTCTTCACCCTGTCCTTGTCTCTTCTCTCTTCACCCTGTCCTTGTCTCTTCCCTCCTCTCTTCTTCCTGTCCATGTCTCTTCCCTCCTCTCCTCTCTTCACCCTGTCCTTGTCTCTTCCCTCCTCTCCTCTCTTCACCCTGTCATTGTCTCTTCCCTCCTCTCCACCTACACCCTGTCATTGTCTCTTCCCTCCTCTCCACCCTTCACCCTGTCCATGTCTCTTACCTCCTCCTCTCCTCTCTTCACCCTGTCCTTGTCTCTTCCCTCCTCTCCTCTCTTCACCCTGTCCTTGTCTCTTCCCTCATCTCCTCTCTTCACCCTGTCCTTGTCTCTTCCCTCCTCCTCTCCTCTCTTCACCCTGTCCTTGTCTCTTCCCTCCTCCTCGCCTCTCTTCACCCTGTCCTTGTCTCTTCCCTCCTCCTTTCCTCTCTTCACCCTTTCCTTGTCTCTTCCCTCCTCTCCTCTCTTCACCCTGTCATTGTCTCTTCCCTCCTCTCCTCGCTTCACCCTGTCCTTGTCTCTTCCCTCCTCTTCAACCTGTCCTTGTCTCTTCCCTCCTCTTCTCCATCACCCTGTCCTTGTCTCTTCCCTCCTCTTCTCCATCACCCTGTCCTTGTCTCTTCTCTCCTCTCCTCTCTTCACCCTGTCCATGTCTCTTCCCTCCTCTCCTCTCTTCACCCTGTCCTTGTCTCTTCCCTCCTCTCCTCCATCACCCTGCCCTTGTCTCTTCCCTCCTCTCCTCTCTTCACCCTGTCCTTGTCTCTTCCCTCCTCTCCTCTCTTCACCCTGTCCTTGTCTCTTCCCTCCTCTCCTCTCTTCACCCTGTCCTTGTCTCTTCCCTCCTCTCCTCTCTTCACCCTGTCATTGTCTCTTCCCTCCTCTCCTCTCTTCACCCTGCCATTGTCTCTTCCCTCCTCTCATCTCTTCACCCTGTCCTTGTATCTTACCTACTCCTCTCCTCTCTTCACCCTGTCCTTGTATCTTCCCTCCTCCTCTCCTCTCTTCACCCTGTCCTTGTCTCTTCCCTCCTCTCCTCCATCACCCTGCCCTTGTCTCTTCCCTCCTCTCCTCTCTTCACCCTGTCCTTGTCTCTTCCCTCCTCTCCTCTCTTCACCCTGTCCTTGTCTCTTCCCTCCTCTCCTCTCTTCACCCTGTCCTTGTCTCTTACCTCCTCCTCTCCTCTCTTCACCCTGTCCTTGTATCTTCCCTCCTCCTCTCCTCTCTTCACCCTGTCCTTGTCTCTTCCCTCCTCCTCTCCTCTCTTCACCCTGTCCTTGTCTCTTCCCTCCTCCTCTCCTCTCTTCACCCTGTCCTTGTCTCTTCCCTCCTCTCCTCTCTTCACCCTGTCCTTGTCTCTTCCTCCTCTCCTTTCTTTAACCCTGTCTTTGCTCCTCCCCTCCTCTCCTCTCTTCACCCTGTCCTTGTCTCTTCCCTCCTCTCCTCTCTTCACCCTGTCCTTGTATCTTCCCTCCTCCTCTCCTCTCTTCACCCTGTCCTTGTATCTTCCCTCCTCCTCTCCTCTCTTCACCCTGTCCTTGTCTCTTCCCTCCTCTCCTCTCTTCACCCTGTCCTTGTCTCTTCCCTCCTCTCTTCTTCCTGTCCTTGTCTCTTCCCTCCTCTTCTCCATCACCCTGTCCTTGTCTCTTCCCTCCTCTCCCTCTCTTCACCCTGTCCATGTCTCTTCCCTCCTCTCCTCTCTTCACCCTGTCCTTGTCTCTTCCCTCCTCTAATCTCTTCACCCTGTCATTGTCTCTTCCCTCCTCTCCTCTCTTCACCCTGTCCTTGTCTCTTCCCTCCTCTTCAACCTGTCCTTGTCTCTTCCCTCCTCTTCTCCATCACCCTGTCCTTGTCTCTTCCCTCCTCTCCTCTCTTCACCCTGTCCTTGTTTCTTCCCTCCTCTCCTCTCTTCACCCTGTCCTTGTTTCTTCCATCCTCTCTTCTTCCTGTCCTTGTCTCTTCCCTCCTCTTCTCCATCACCCTGTCCTTGTCTCTTCCCTCCTCTTCTCCATCACCCTGTCCTTTTCTCTTCTCTCCTCTCCTCTCTTCACCCTGTCCATGTCTCTTCCCTCCTCTCCTCTCTTCACCCTGTCCTTGTCTCTTCCCTCCTCTCCTCTCTTCACCCTGTCATTGTCTCTTCCCTCCTCTCCTCTCTTCACCCTGTCCTTGTCTCTTCCCTCCTCTCCTCTCTTCACCCTGTCCTTGTCTCTTCCCTCCTCTCCTCTCTTCACCCTGTCCTTGTCTCTTCCCTCCTCTCCTCTCTTCACGCTGTCATTGTCTCTTCCCTCCTCTCCTCTCTTCACCCTGTCATTGTCTCTTCCCTCCTCTCCACCTACACCCTGTCATTGTCTCTTCCCTCCTCTCCACTCTTCACCCTGTCCTTGTCCCTTCCCTCCTCTCCACCTTCACCCTGTCCTTGTCGCTTCCCTCCTCTCCTCTCTTCACCCTGTCCTTGTTTCTTCCCTCCTCTTCTCCATCAACCTCTCCATGTCTCTTCCCTCCTCTGCTCTCTTCACCATGTCCTTGTCTCTTCCCTCCTCTCTTCCTACACCCTGACCTTGTCTCTTCCCTCCTCCTCTCCTCTCTTCACCCTGTCCTTGTCTCCTCCCTCCTCTCCTCTCTTCACCCTGTCCTTGTCTCTTCCCTCCTCTCCTCTCTTCACCCTGTCCTTGTCTCTTCCCTCCTCTCCTCTCTTCACCCTGTCCTTGTCTCTTCCCTCCTCTCCTCTCTTCACCCTGTCCTTGTCTCCTCCCTCCTCTCCTCTCTTCACCCTGTCCTTGTCTCTTCCCTCCTCTCCTCTCTTCACCCTGTCCTTGTCTCTTCCCTCCTCTCCTCTCTTCACCCTGTCCTTGTCTCTTCCCTCCTCTCCTCTCTTCACCCTGTCCTTGTCTCTTCCCTCCTCTCCTCTCTTCACCCTGTCATTGTCTCTTCCCTCCTCTCCTCTCCTCTCTTCACCCTGTCCTTGTCTCTTCCCTCCTCTCCTCTCTTCACCCTGTCCTTGTCTCTTCCCTCCTCTCCTCTCTTCACCCTGTCCTTGTCTCTTCCCTCCTCTCCTCTCTTCACCCTGTCATTGTCTCTTCCCTCCTCTCCTCTCTTCACCCTGTCATTGTCTCTTCCCTCCTCTCCTCTCTTCACCCTGTCAATGTCTCTTCCCTCCTCTCCTCTCTTCTTCCTGTCCTTGTCTCTTCCCTCCTCTTCTCCATCACCCTGTCCTTGTCTCCTCCCTCCTCTTCTCCATCACCCTGTCCTTGTCTCTTCCCTTCTCTCCTCTCTTCACCCTGTCCTTGTCTCGTCTCTCCTCTCTTCACCCTGTCCTTGTCTCTTCTCTCCTCTCCTCTCTTCACCCTGCCCTTGTCTCTTCTCGTCTCTCCTCTCTTCACCCTGCCCTTGTCTCTTCTCGTCTCTCCTCTCTTCACCCTGTCCTTGTCTCTTCCCTCCTTTCCTCTCTTCACCCTGTCCTTGTCTCTTCCCTCCTCTCCTCTCTTCTTCCAGTCCTTGTCTCTTCCCTCCTCTTCTCCATCACCCTGTGTCCTTGTCTCTTTCCTCCTGTCCTCTCTTCACCCTGTCCTTGTCTTGTCTCTCCTCTCTTCACCCTGTCCTTGTCTCTTCCCTCCTCTCCTCTCTTCACCCTGTCCTTGTCTCTTCCATCCTCTCTTATCCATCACGCTGTCCTTGTCTCGTCTCTCCTCTCTTCACCCTGTCCTTGTCACTTCCCTCCTCTTCTCTTCTCCATCACCCTGTCCTTGTCTCTTCCCTCCTCTCCTCTCTTCACCCCACCTGCTCTCCTCTCCTCTCTTTATCTCTCCTCTCTCCTTCTCTCTCTGTTCCTAAGCCTCACATTCAGGGTGTGAGTCCATCCTTATTCTAACTACTTTCCTTGAAGGACATCCCCTTGTTGCATCCCTTGCACCTTAAATCTATTCCTCTCCTTTGCCCTTCCTGTTCTACCTACGCTCCTCCATCCTTTCTATTGCCATCACCCAACCCAACTCTCATTTTCCCCTTCTGCTACTTCCTCAGCTTCCAGAGGACTTCCCCTCTCTGTGGTTGGCCCTGGGCTGGTGTGTGGGAGAGTCAGGTGAGACCTACCAATCTTGGGGGACTTGGTGTTGGGCCTAACAAGAGGGCCTTACATTTGTACAGTATATAAACGCATGCGCTACACAGGCACACACACACACACGGAGATGTATGTGTACTGACACAGGCACACAGTGTTTTGTCAGCTCAGCAGGAGCAGCCTAGGAGTGGAGGAGGAGGGGGTAGCACTACCCGGGATCGGAAAACTTCTATAAGGAATTAAAACAAGGAGAACAGCACCTTGGACAAGATAGGCCCATACATGTCAGCCAGGGGAGTAATCTACAACAGTTATCAGAGTATCCTTCCTAATATCTCCTCCAGCTTCTCCATTACTCCCTCACCACGCCCCCTCCTCACTCCCACTCCCCCTCCCATTGTCAACCCCCCCCCCCCCTGGCAATGTGCAGCAGTGTGATACTGAGAGAGGGCATTTGAGCCCCACATAAAGACCTGCCCATAATCTCCTCCCATTGACAGGTCCACCTACCCCACCCACTGTGGCCAACACACACACACATATATAGATGTGCACACGCTACGGCACATCACCACCATGCTAAACAACAACCTACAGACAGACAGACACACACATATAGATGTGCACACGCTACGGCACATCCCCACCATGCTAAACAACAACCTACACACACACACACACACAGACAGACAGACAGACAGACAGACACATATAGATGTGCACACGCTACGGCACATCACCACCATGCTAAACAACAACCTACACACAGACAGACAGACAGACAGACAGACAGACAGACAGACAGACAGACAGACAGACAGACAGACAGACAGACAGACAGACACATATAGATGTGCACACGCTACGGCACATCACCACCATGCTAAACAACAACCTACACACACACACAGACAGACAGACAGACAGACAGACAGACAGACACATATAGATGTGCACACGCTACGGCACATCCCCACCATGCTAAACAACAACCTACACACACACAAACATCTACACACACGCACATGTACGCCACACACGCACACGCTACGGCACGTCCCTACCATGCTATACACACCTACACACACACACACACAGACAGACACACACAGACACACACACACACATACTCCTAGTGAGAGGGGTTCTTTAAAGCAGGGGCCGCACCCGGAGTGACACGCTCTATTATAAATAGCCTAATCTATATGGTAATACTGTTGTATTCTACAAGCACAGAATAGGGATAAGATAACATTGTGACTTCAGGGTTCGGACTGCCTTCTATGGTAATTGTTATCAAAGGTTGTTCTGGATGACATCGGGGCTGTGTTGTGATTGGCTCTGGCCTGTTATTTATGATATGAATTATGATAACCATGGTGTCTCTTGTCCTCTGCCTCTCCGGCAGCCTGATACAATAAATTGCTATCGTTAATCACCTGTTCTTTGTTCCTCCATGATTACCCCTCCGCCGCAATAAGAGTTTTATTTAAGGAAGAATATGGATTTGTCATCCACAATATTTTATGTCCTGACATTTCATTTGTTAAAGGGGACGCAGCCTGTATTTGCATTTTATGACTCTCTCTCTCTCTCTCTCTCTCACTCTTTCTCTTCTCCACTCTCCCTCTCCCACCTTCCATCTCTCCCTCTCTCTTTTATCCACACGGTGTAGGTGGCATTAGTGTATTAGGTAAGGCAAGCAGGGACATATAGGAGAGGAACAGAGGCGATGGATGTTGTCTGGGTTCTCTGGTGGCGCAGCGGTCTAAGGCACTGCATCTCAGTGCTAGAGGCGTCTCTACAGACCCTGGTTTGATTCCAGATCCCAATCGGCCGTTGATCACAAGTGATTGGGATTCCCATAGGGCGCACAATTGGCCTAACCTTTTTTTTTTATTCTTCAAGCTCTGTCTAGTTGATTGTTGATCATTGCTAGACAGCCATTTTCAAGTATTGCCATAGATCTTTAAGCCAATTTAAGTCAACTGTAATGAGGCCACTCAGGAACATTCAATGTTGTCTTGGTAAGCAACTCCAGTGTAGATTTGGCCTTGTGTTTTAGGTTATTAACCTGCTGACAGGTCTCCAAGTGTCTGGTGTTTGTGGTGGTTGTTTCCTGTTCTGTGTTTTCACCTTTCAGGACTGTTTCGATTTTCATTTCTTACATTCACTTTGTTATTTTGTATTTTTTGTGTTCTGTTATAATAAATAATCATGGACACTTACCACACTGTGCTTTGGTCCGATCCTTCCTACTCCTCATCTGATGAAGAAGAAGATCATTACACAAAGGGATATTCAATGTCTGCTTTTTATTTATTTTCTACCCATCTACCAATAGGGGACCTTTGCGAGGCATTGGAAACCTCCCTGGTCTTTGTGGTTGAATCTGTGTTTGAAATCCAACTGAGGGACCTTACAATTATCTGTATCTGTTGGGTACAGAGATGAGATCAAAAATCATGTTAACACTATTATTGCACACCGAGTCCATGCAACTTATTATGCAACTTGTTAAGCCAGGTTTTACTCTAGAACTTATTTATTCTTGCCATAACAAAGGGGTTGAATACCTATTGACTCAAGGCATTTCAGCTTTTCCTTTATAATTAATTTATAAACATTTCTAAAAACAATATTTCCCTTTGACATTTCGGTGTCACGACTTTCACTGAAGCTCCTCTTCTTGTTGGGCGGCGTTCAGCGGTCGGCGTCACCGGCCTTCTAGTCATCGCGCTCCATTGCTCATTTATCCATTTGTTTTGTCTTGTTCCATTACACAGCTGGTTTTCATTCCATAATTACTGCATGTATTTCATCCTCTGTTCCCCACCATGTCTTTGTGTGTAATTGTTTATTGTTATGTGGATTTTTGACACGTTATTGTTCTTATGTGCTGTCATTTCTGGAACGGAATTGAAGTGCGCCTGTTTACTCCACTCTGCTCTCCTGCACCTGAATCCGCCTCTCGTACACACCCCTGACATTCGGGGTATTGTGGTGTAGGCCTGTGACACAAAATATCAATGTAATCCATTTTAAATTCAGGCTGTAACGCAACGAAGTGTGACAAAAAATCAAGGACTGTGAATACCTTCTGAAGGCCCTGTAGGTCTCTCTGGGAGATGCATGTTTTGTAGTGTAGCTATTTCCTCTTCCTGTTTGGCTGGTGCCAGGCGAGCCACCCTGCTGCCACTGAGGAATGTGGATAATGTTGTTGGCCCTAGGCACCAAGAACAGAGCACAGAGACATTAAACACACACACACACACCATACACACATACACATATGCACACCCATTCCACCAACGGAAGAAACTATAACAACATGTAAACATAACAGGAATAGACGTCTTCAAAGACATAACCCTCTGGAAATGACTTTGAATGACTTTGACCTTGTTGGCTTTATTCTACTCAAACACACTTAAACAAACACACACGCGCACACACGAAAACACACACACACACACACACACACACACACACACACACACACACACACACACACACACACACACACACACGTAGGCCCTTTCCCTCTCAGCTCCACCTTCCTCTCACTTGTCTGACCTTCCAGTCCGGGGGGGATGGAAAGAGCAGGAGCACTGTGGAACCTTGGGCTGCGAGTTATGCAGGACTGAGCTTTGAATAATTGTCCCGCAATATGAGTGTCTCTGATTAATTGCCTGAGATAAGGTCTGCTTTCCTCCCCCTGCCTGCCCCTTCCTCCCCCCTTAGGCCCCCCTGCCTGCCTGAGCTCTAATAATCAGCCGTGGGTACTGGGAGACAGAGAGATGGATGGAAGGAGAGAGGGGTGCAGCGGGAGAAACAGGATTGAGAAAGGGAAAGAGAGAAAGTGAGGGAGACAGAGAGAGGTCATGGAGAGAAAGAGAGAGAGTGAGAGCAAGAGGAGAGGGAGTAGAGAGATATGGTGGTGGAGCAGAGAGAGCGAGAGGAGAAAGTAGAAAGAGAGATAGTGGTGGAACAGAGAGAAGGAAAGAGAGAGAGGAGAGAGTAGAAATAGAGATCATGGTGGAGCAGAGAGAGACAGAGGGAAGAGAGTAGAAAGAGATAGTGGTGGAGCAGAGAGAGACAGAGGGAAGAGAGTAGAACGAGAGATAGTGGTGGAACAGAGAGAGGGAAAGAGAGAGAGGAGAGAGTAGAAAGAGAGATAGTGGTGAGAAAGAGAGAGGGGAGAGAGTAGAAGGAGAGAGAGGAGAGAGTAGAAAGAGAGATAGTGGTGGAACAGAGAGAGGGAAAGAGAGAGAGGAGAGAGTAGAAAGAGAGATAGTGGTGAGAAAGAGAGAGGGGAGAGAGTAGAAGGAGAGAGAGGAGAGAGTAGAAAGAGAGATAGTGGTGGAACAGAGAGAGAGAAAGAGAGAGAGGAGAGAGGAGAAAGAGATAGTGGTGGAGCAGAGAGACAGAGAGGGGAGAGAGTAGAAATATAGATAGTGGTGGAGCAGAGAGAGACAGAGGGAAGAGAGTAGAACGAGAGATAGTGGTGGAGCAGAGAGAGAGGGCGGGGAGAGAGTAGAAAGAGATAGTGGTGGAGCAGAGAGAGACAGAGGGAAGAAAGTAGAAAGAGAGATAGTGGTGGAACAGAGTGAGGGAAAGAGAGAGAGGAGAGAGTAGAAAGAGAGATAGTGGTGAAACAGAGAGAGGGAAAGAGAGAGGGGAGAGAGTAGAAAGAGAAATAGTGGTGGAACAGAGAGAGGAGAGAGAGGGGAGAGTAGGAAGAGAGATAGTGGTAGAACAGAGAGAGAGAGGAGAGAGGAGAGAGGAGAAAGAGAGATAGTGGTGGAGCAGAGAGACAGAGAGGGGAGAGAGTAGAAATAGAGATAGTGGTGGAGCAGAGAGAGAGAGGGGAGAGAGTAGAAAGAGAGATAGTGGTGGAGCAGAGAGAGACAGAGGGAAGAGAGTAGAACGAGAGATAGTGGTGGAGCAGAGAGAGAGGGCGGGGAGAGAATAGAAAGAGATAGTGGTGGAGCAGAAAGAGTGAGAGGGGAGAGAGTAGAAAGATAGATAGACAGTGGTGGAGCAGAGAGAGACAGAGGGAAGAGAGTAGAAAGCGAGATAGTGGTGGAGCAGAGAGAGAGTAAAAAAATAGATACAGTGGTGGAGCAGAGAGACAGGGGAAAGAGAGTAGAAAGAGAGATAGTGGTGGAGCAGACTGCCTTACCTGGTTCACCAACTACTTTGCAGACAGAGTTCAGTGTGTCAAATCGGAGGGCATGTTGTCCGGTCCTCTGGCAGTCTCTATGGGGGTGCCACAAGGTTCAATTCTCGGGCCGACTCTTTTCTCTGTATATATCAATGATGTTGCTCTTGCTGCGGGCAATTCCCTGATCCACCTCAACGCAGACGACACCATTCTCTATACTTCTGGCCCTTCCTTGGACACTGTGCTATCTCACCTCCAAACGAGCTTCAATGCCATACAACACTCCTTCCGTGGCCTCCAACTGCTCTTAAACGCTAGTAAAACCAAATGCGTGCTTTTCAACCATTCGCTGCCTGCACCCGCACGCCCAACTAGCATCACCACCCTAGATGGTTCCGACCTAGAATATGTGGACATCTATAAGTACCTAGGTGTCTGGCTAGACTGTAAACTCTCCTTCCAGACTCATATCAAACATCTCCAATCTAAAATCAAATCTAGAGTCGGCTCACTAAAGCCTCCTTCACTCACGCCGCCAAACTTACCCTAGTAAAACTGACTAACCTACAGATCCTCGACTTCGGCGATGTCATCTACAAAATAGCTTCCAATAATCTACTCAGCAAACTGGATGCAGTTTATCACAGTGCCATCCGTTTTGTCACTAAAGCACCTTATACCACCCACCACTGCGGCCTGTATGCTCTAGTTGGCTGGCCCTCGCTACATATTCGTCGCCAGACCCACTGGCTCCAGGTCATCTACAAGTCCATGCTAGGTAAAGCCACGCCTTATCTCAGTTCACTGGTCACGATGGCAACACCCACCCATAGCACGCGCTCCAGCAGGTGTATCTCACTGATCATCCCTAAAGCCAACACCCCATTTGGCCTCCTTTCCTTCCAGTTCTCTGCTGCCTGTGACTGGAACGAATTACAAAAATCACTGAAGTTGGAGACTTTTTTTTTTCTTTTTTAATTTTTACCCCTTTTTCTCCCCAATTTCGTGGTATCCAATTGTTTTAGTAGCTACTATCTTGTCTCATCGCTACAACTCCCGTACGGGCTCGAGAGACACAAAGGTTGAAAGTCATGCGTCCTCCGATACACAACCCAACCAAGCCACACTGCTTCTTTACACAGCACCATCCAACCCGGAAGCCAGCCGCACCAATGTTTCGGAGGAAACCGGGCAACCTTGGTTAAGGGAGCTCTACTGCGCCCGGCCCGCCACAGGAGTAGCTGGTGCGCGATTAGACAAGGATTTCCCTAACGGCCAAACCCTCCCTAACCCGGTCGCAGCCGGTTACGACAAAGCCTGGGCGCAAACCCAGAGTCTCTGGTGGCGCAGCTTGCGCTGCAGTACAGCGCCCTTAACCACTGCGCCACCCAGGAGGCCCTTGAAGTTGGAGACTTTTATCTCCCTCACCAATTTCAAACATCTGCTATCTGAGCAGCTAACCGATCACTGCAGCTGTACATAGTCCATCGGTAAATAGCCCACCCAATTTACCTACCTCATCCCCATACTGTTTATATTTATTTACTTTTCTGCTCTTTTGCACACCAGTATCTCTACCTGCCCATGACCATCTGATCATTTATCACTCCAGTGTTAATCTGCTAAATTGTAATTATCCGCCTACCTCCTCATGCCTTTTGCACACAGTGTATATAGACACTTTTTTCTTTTCTACTGTGTTTTTGACTTGTTTATTGTTTACTCAATGTGTAACTCTGTGTTGTTGTCTGTTCACACTGCTATGCTTTATCTTGCCCAGGTCGCAGTTGTAAATGAGAACTTGTTCTCAACTAGCCTACCTGGTTAAATAAAGATTCAATAAAAAATAAAAAAGAGAGAGAGTAGAAAGAGATAGTGGTGGAGCAGAGAGAGACAGGGGGAAGAGAGTAGAAAGAGAGATAGTGGTAGAGCAGAGAGTAGAACGAGAGATAGTGGTGGAGCAGAGAGAGACAGAGGGAAGAGAGTAGAAAGAGATAGTGGTGGAGCAGAGAGAGACAGAGGGAAGAGAGTAGAAAGAGAGATAGTGGTGGAGCAGAGAGAGACGGATGGAAGAGAGTAGAAGAGAGATAGTGGTGGAGCAGAGAGAGACAGAGGGAAGAGAGTAGAAAGAGAGATAGTGGTGGAGCAGAGAGACAGATGGAAGAGAGTAGAAAGAGATAGTGGTGGAGCAGAGAGAGACAGAGGGAAGAGAGTAGAAAGAGAGATAGTGGTGGAACAGAGAGAGACAGAGGGAAGAGAGTAGAAAGGAGATAGTGGTGGAACAGAGATAGACAGAGAGACCATTTACTGACCTTTTCATCATAGATTATGAGGATGACAGTTATAATTACTTAACAATTACAAAGCCCCTCATTACAGGTGCAGGCACAATCAGCAATGCCATGAATAACTTAGCTTGTAAATATGTTGTTATTTTTTTACTAACAAATAAATACATTAAATACTTTGTAAAGGTGAATATGAGTGTAGACTAAAAGAGCAGGTGACATAGATTTCTTGACACTGCTAACTACACACTGCCCTTTCACTTTGAAATAACTTCATAGACAGTCGTTTGAGGGATGAGCAACATTGGGGCAGCCAGGCAGTTGGGCCATGTGGCGGGGGCTTACGTGACCATCTCTCCTCTCCCCCCATAACACCATGAGGCGATAGTGACTTGACTTTGTTGAACTGAGTATTTACACATCAAAACTCCCTTCTCCCATCTGTCCCCCAACCAACCGCCCAGTAAAGCATGAAACAGACAAGAATGCATTTCCTGAGGAAAAATAAATAAACAAAACAAGGAAGTGAAAAGAGTTATAATGGAAGCAGACTAACTGTGTGTAGCCACATTTACTGGTAATCAGACAGGACCCTTTGTAGTGTTACAATATAACAGTGAGCCTGAACCAGTGAGGTAGGACTGCAGATGTACACATACACACACACACACACACGTCGTTACTCACACACACGCGCACGTACGTACGCACACACGCACAACAGAGTTCACACTAACTTAGATAAACCTCGCCTTCCATTTCAGAGGGTATAGAGTAGACAGAAAGGGAAAGAGGGGGATAAAGCTGGAGAGAGAGATGGTTGGAGAAGAAAGCAGAGGGTACACTAGACTCCCAGCTAAAGGTAAACCCACTGCTTCATACTGTGATTTACTGCAGAGCCTTGGGGGCAAACTGCCTTTGAAGTGCTCCAAAATGTCAAATCAATTATTACTTAAATAAAAAAAAAGATTTCAATTTACAGCTTTCATGCTAATCGGTAACTTTTCATGATGGGGGAGGAAAGAAATGCTATTTGAGACGATTTGAGTCTCCGTTTTCTTTTTGATATGATTCTTCTACTCATTCAACTGAAGATATGCTGATTGGAATAAAGTTGTTGATGATTCTGTCTTTTCTTTCTGCCCTTTCTTTGTGTAGTAATGTCTCGACAAAGGCTAAATCTATTTGCTAGCATAATACTCCTCATCAATTGGAACGCTGCCATAATGATGTTCTACACCTGAGTGTGTGTGGGATGGTGAGCAACGTTAAGATAGAGAAGTGTGGAACAATACCTAGTGGTTGTGATTCATTAGGTCCTAATGCAGATAGATGAATAAAGAGTGAATTAGACACCGTTCTCACTAATGGCTCTGAAAATAGGCCGCTTGGTCGCTCCACCAGACGCCCTCCACACGTCTCTGCACCACAAAGGACTTTGTTCGACTTCAGAAGTGGAAGACGTGATGTGTGGGTTATTCTGAATTACTTGTTACTGATGATAGTGTAGTAGTAGTAGTAGTAGTAGCAGTAGTAGCGGTAGTAGTAGCAGGAGTAGTAGCATTAGAAGATCTAGTAGTAGTAGTAGTAGTAGTAGTAGTAGTAGTAGTAGAGGTAGTAGTAGTAGTAGCAGTAGATGTAGTAGTAGTAGTAGTAGTAGTAGTAGTAGTAGTAGTAGTAGTAGTAGTAGTAGTAGTAGAGCAGCAGCAGTAGTAGTAGTAGTAGTAGCAGTAGTAGCAGTAGTAGTAGTAGTAGTAGTAGTAGCGGTAGTAGTAGCAGGAGTAGTAGCATTAGAAGATCTAGTAGTAGTAGTAGAGGTAGTAGTAGTAGTAGCAGTAGATGTAGTAGTAGTAGTAGCAATAGTAGTAGTAGTAGTAGTAGTAGTAGTAATAGTAGAGCAGCAGTAGTAGTAGTAGTAGTAGTAGTAGTAGTAGTAGTAGTAGTAGTAGTAGTAGCTATAGTAGTAGTAGCTATAGTAGTTGTAGTAGTGGTAGTAGTATCTATAGTAGTAGTAGTAGTATCAGTAGTAGCAGTTGTAGTAGTAGCAGCAGTAGTAGTAGTAGCTGTAGTAGTAGTAGTAGCAGTAGTAGTAGTAGTAGTGATAGTAGTATCTGTAGGAGTTGTAGTAGTAGAAGTAGTGGTAGTTGTATTGTGGCAAAGAAGGGGGTCGAGTGGTAAATGGCAGATATGTGAGAGCAGAACTAATAAACGGGCTCTGCCCGATCACTAAAATGGCCACCCCTGTCAGAACTACAGATCACAAATGGCCGACCACCAAAACTACAAGTCCCAGAAGCAAGGGGAACCCTCAGAAGGTGGAGCCAACCCACAGATAAAGGGTCAAGAAAAACCAGGAAGAGAAGAAGAGAGTGCTGGAAGGATCTATGAACAATAGAGAAAGAGACAATAGAGATTGGCTGGATTTACCGTGTATGAGCTGGACTGTTTTGGACTTACCTGTTGGCATTTGGACCTGGACCTACCGAGAACCCGATTCGTGTACCGAACCCTGCTATCCTTGACCTCGCCTACGGCCTGGGTGGACCAGGACGGAGAAACAAACACACAGGTACTGTCCTGTTCGAAAGAACTCTCATTCTTGGGTGATTTGGTGACAGTTTACCACTTAGTTTGTGACAAAC
>NW_027010699.1:0-29419 GCF_036934945.1 Oncorhynchus masou masou | reverse complement strand
ACATACAGGAACTCAAATCCTTCTGTTCACCTGATTTAGAATTCCTCACAATCAAATGTAGACCGCATTATCTACCAAGAGAATTCTCTTCGATTATAATCACAGCCATATATATTCCCCCCAAGCAGACACATCGATGGCTCTGAGACGAACTTCATTTGACTCTTTGCAAACTGGAATCCATACATCCTGAGGCTGCATTCATTGTTGCTGGGGATTTTAGCAAGGCTAATCTGAAAACAAGACTCCCTAAAATGTATCAGCATATCGATTGCGCCACCAGGGCTGGCAAAACCTTTTAATCAGAGCAAGGTGACTGGTAACATGACCGAATACAAACAGTGCAGCTATTCCCTCCGTAAGGCTATCAAACAAGCTAAGCGTCAGTATAGAGACAAAGTAGAATCTCAATTAAACGGCTCAGACACAAGAGGTATGTGGCAGGGTCTACAGTCAATCACGGACTACAAGAAGAAATCCAGCCCAGTCATGGACCAGGATGTCTTGCTCCCAGGCAGACTAAATAACTTTTTTGCCCGCTTTGAGGACATTACAGTGCCACTGACACGGCCTGCTACGGAAACATGCGGTCTCTCCCTTCACTGCAGCCGAGGTGAGTAAAACATTTAAACGTGTTAACCCTCGCAAGGCTGCAAGCCCAGACGGCATCCCCAGCCGCGCCCTCCAGAGCATGCGCAGACCAGCTGGCTGGTGTGTTTACTGGACATATTCAATCAATCCCTATACCAGTCTGCTGTTCCCACATGCTTCAAGAGGGCCACCATTGTTCCTGTTCCCAAGAAAGCTAAGGTAACTGAGCTAAACGACTACCGCCCCGTAGCACTCACTTCCGTCATCATGAAGTGCTTTGAGAGACTAGTCAAGGACCATATCACCTCCACCCTACCTGACACCCTAGACCCACTCCAATTTATGCACACGCCCAAATAGGTCCACAGACTGACACAATCTCAACCACACTGCACACTGCCCTAACCCATCTGGACTAGAGGAATACCTATGTGAGAATGCTGTTCATCGACTACAGCTCGGCATTTAACACCATAGTACCCTCCAAAGCTCGTCATCAAGCTCGAGACCCTGGGTCTCGACCCCTCCCTGTGCAACTGGGTACTGGACTTCTGATGGGCCGCCCCCAGGTGGTGAGGGTAGGTAACAACATCTCCTCCCCGCTGATCACTCAACACTGGGGCCCCACAAGGTGCGTTCTGAGCCCTCTCCCTGTACTCCCTGTTCACCCACGACTGCGTGGCCACATGCATACTCCAACTCAATCATCAAGTTTGAGGACGACACAACAGTGGTAGGCTTGATTACCAACAACGACGAGACGGCCTACAGGGAGGAGGTGAGGGCCCTCGGAGTGTGGTGTCAGGACAATAACCTCACACTCAACGTCAACAAAACTAAGGAGATGATTGTGGACTTCAGAAACAGCAGAGGGAACACCCCTATCCACATCGATGGAACAGTAGTGGAGAGGGTAGTAAGTTTTTAAGTTCCTCGGCATACACATCACAGACAAACTGAATTGGTCCACTCACACAGACAGCATCGTGAAGAAGGCGCAGCAGCCTCTTCAACCTCAGGAGGCTGAAGAAATTCGGCTTGTCACCAAAAACACTCACAAACTTCTACAGATGCACAATCGAGAGCATCCTGGCGGGCTGTATCACCGCCTGGTACGGCAACTGCTCCGCCCACAACCGTAAGGCTCTCCAGAGGGTAGTGAGGTCTGCACAACGTATCTCCGGGGGGCAAACTACCTGCCCTCAGGACACCTACACCACCCGATGTTACAGGAAGGCCACAAAGATCATCAAGGACAACACCCATCCGAGCCACTGCCTGTTCACTCCGCTATCATCCAGAAGGCGAGGTCAGTACAGGTGCATCAAAGCTGGACCGAGAGACTGAAAAACAGCTTCTATCTCAAGGCCATCAGACTGTTAAACAGCAACCACTAACATTGAGTGGCTGCTGCCAACACACTGACTCAACTCCAGCCACTTCAATAATGGGAATTGATGGGAAAGGATGTAAAATATATCACTAGCCACTTTAAACAATGCTACCTAATATAATGTTTACATTACCCTACATTATTCATCTCATATGTATACGTATATACTGTACTCTATCATCTAATCCTTACATGTATCACTAGCCACTTTAACTATGCCACTTTTGTTTACATACTCATCTCATATGTATATACTGTACTCAATACCATCTACTGTATCTTGCCTATGCTGCTCTGCACCATCACTCATTCATATCTTTATGTACATATTCTTTATCCCCTTACACTGTGTATAAGATATTAGTTTTGGAATTGTTAGTTAGATTACTTGTTGGTTATTACTGCATTGTCGGAACTGGAAGCACAAGCATTTCGCTACACTCGCATTAACATCTGCTAACCATGTGTATGTGACAAATAAAATTTGATTTATGTGTTTTGGCCTGATGTGGTTCTCAATCAGTGGCAGGTGTTTGTCGTTGTCTCTGATTGGGAACCATATTTAGGTAGCCTGTTTTGTATTGTGGTTGGTGGGTTATTGTCTATGTGATGTTGCATGTTAGCACTCAGTTTTGATAGCGGTCATGTTCGTCTTGTTATTTTGCTTGTTTGGTTAGTGTACTTCGTGTTTTTTGTCTTTCGTTAAAAAAATATGTATTCACATCACTGCTCTTTGGTCTCCTCAATACGACGATTGTGACAGTAGGTGATGTAGTGGTGTAATAATGTGTTGTATTGTAGGTGATGTAGTGGTGTAATAATGTGTTGATGTAGTGGTGTAATAATGTGTTGTATTGTATGTGATGAAGTAGTGTAATAATGTGTTGTATTGTAGATGATGTAGTGGTGTAATAATGTGTTATATTGTAGGTGATGTAGTGGTGTAACAACGTGTTGTTTTGTAGATGATGTAGTGGTGTAATAATGTGTTGTATTGTAGATGATGTTGTGGTGTAATAATGCGTTGTATTTTAGGTGATGTAGTGGTGTAATAATGTGTTGTATTGTAGGTGATGAAGTAGTGTAATGTGTAGTATTGTAGATGATGTAGTGGTGTAATAATGTGTTATATTGTAGGTGATATAGTGGTGTAATAATGTGTTGTATTGTAGATGATGTAGTGGTGTAATAATGTGTTGTATTGTAGGTGTTGTAGTGGTGTAATAATGTGATGTAGTGGTGTGATAATGTGTTGTAGTGGTGTGATAATGTGTTGTAGTGGTGTAATAAGGTGATGTAGCGGTGTGATAATGTGTTGTAGTGGTGTAATAATGTGTTGTATTGTAGGTGATGTAGTGGTGTAATAATGTGTTGTATTGTAGGTGTTGTAGTGGTGTAATAATGTGATGTAGTGGTGTGATAATGTGTTGTAGTGGTGTAATAATGTGTTGTATTGTAGGTGATGCAGTGGTAATAATGTGTTGTATTGCAGGTGTTGTAGTGGTGCAATAATGTGATGTACTTTAGGTGATGGTGGTGATAATGTGATGTAGTATGAATACAAGGATGTAGTGGTGCGGATAATGTACAGAGTGGTGTAACAAATGCGTTGCATTGCAGGCGATGCAGTGGTATAATGTATTGTATTGTAGGTGCTTGTATATGTACAATGCCATGTAGTGGTGTGATAATGTGATGTAGTGGTGTAATAACGTTGTAGGTGATGTAGTGGTGTGGATAATGTGTTGTATTGTAGGTGTTGTAGTGGTGTAATAATGTGTTGTAGTGTAGATATGTAGTGGTGTTAGAGCCGATTTGGACATATTTGCGTAAAAGACTGAACATATGGAGCTCCATGTATATTTGTGTAAATATATTAAATATTAATGTAAATGATGAAATATTAGGTACGTACCATTATGATTTATATTTACCTGATTTGAGATATATTCATTTGTTGTTAGTGTAACTCAGTTTTTGTCCCCCCCTCTTGCCTATTCATTGTATTGTGGTAAGTGTGTTAGGATAAAGGCAGGAAGTTGGGCCTTCGGGAGGGGGAGTCCTTGCTAGATGCGGGAGCGGTATAGTTTTTTGACCATACATCCATACATACATCCATACATACATCCATACATACATCCATACAGACAGGTCATAATATGTATTTTCCATATCAAGTATTCTCTGCTTTAAGTTGATTGGAGAATAATTTATTTGTTAGATATAAGAAGAATAAACATTTTTGTTGCACCATATCCCTGGATGTCATCGAATGTTTGGCCGTTTGGGAAACCTTGAGTGTGGACTGTATGTACCAAACAACCTGCTTCAGGCTTGGGCAGTGGCTATGGTAAAGACGAAAGGAAGCCACTACAATCAAGTCAAAACTAAGGATTACTATCGGAAGGAAATCTCCCGGTTCGGACACACGCTGGATATTGTTGTATTTGTAATTGCATTCGGATCACAAGGACAGCTCGGCTGGAAGGATTTGAACTCCAGAATTCGCCAGCCAAGTGAGTAACCACTGCGAATGAAATGAGCTGCCCTGTTCAATTCGATCTTTGATCATGCATATACGCAAACGTGCTTTTAATTGGAATGTTTGATCAACTTGGGAATGGAATTCAAAACACAGCGTTGTGAAAACAATTAAGAAGTTTGCTTGGTAACACTGAGATCCTATGCACAATGTAGGTTAATCTTATGTCTAATATTTGGCCTCACGTGGAAATGCAATGCAACGAATGCAATCTAAGGATCTAAAGCCAACTGTGTGTTTAAACTTCATTAAAGGGACAACTGATAATGGGATGAAAATGTTTAAAACGATATAAATGCCGAACTTGCACATGTGCAATTCAAAATGGGTCAATATGCTGAAATGGAGGACTGTTTTAAAGCATTAAAGGAGGTCTAAAGGGGCATTACGTTTAACAATCAAAAACCAACAACTGTGTCATTGTAAATTGAGTGAACTAAAAGTGAATGATGGAGGATGAAATCCCAAATAAGACTCCACTGAGAGGGCAGAGGAGCATCTAAATTCACTCTATGCAGCCCGGAGAGGCAAACTTGGAGTGTGTACACGTAAAATGAATGAAATAAAAGCCCTTCTTGTTGATGGAGGAAACATTGAAACTGTGGATGAGAGTCTTGAAGCATTTCATGCTGTTCTCAATGACTTTAAGAATGCTCATGATTCTGTGCTAGAGCTGGTCACAGAGGAGGAACACGAACAGGAGAGCATTAACTCAACCAAGAATGAGAACTTATGAACATTTCCTGAAAGAGGTGGAAATATGGAAAAAGCTGAAATTGAGCCACAAACGCTCATTGAACCACATGACAGCATTTCCAATGTGTCAAAAACATCAAGTAAAACAAAGTATTCTAAGACTGCTTCCTCAGTGTCCTCTGCACGCCTAAAAGCTGAAGCAGAACGAGCAGCTCTACTAGCTCGCCAAGCATCATTACAGGACAAGCATGCATTGGAACTGAGAAAGCTCAACTGGAACAACAGAGCTCTCAACGAATGTTAGGATGGAAAAATGGCACTGGAAACGGACAGCAGCATATAATGCCAAACTGAAGGTCCTGGAGAGTGACTCAACTTCTCAACCTTATTGTGGCAGCCCATTTTCTAAGCCAAGAAGATGGAATGAACTCTGTTTTGAGAACCAGGAACCCGAGGTCTATAAGGAACCTGAACCATCACCTGTTGAGTTTGCTGCACCAGGTGTAGTCTCAAAGACCCCGCTACAAAGAGTTTTACAACTGACCACAAAGCCATCAAAACCTATTCAGAAACAGCCATAAAACCACACCCTTCAGCAGCCAACATCAAGGTCTAGCAATCAACACGGAATCAACACTGCGTGGTATCAGCCATGATAACCTTCTACTGTCATGCAAAGGCAGAATGAAATTGCTGACCTCCTTGTACTACAGCACAAACAGGCCACACTCCCTGTTAGGGAGATACCTATGTTTGACGGTGATCCTCTAAACTTTAGGCCATTTATGCGTGCATTTGAGCATGGTATAGAAGATAAGACAAGCAGTCACCAGGATAGGCTCTATTACCTGGAACTGTACACCTCTGGTCAGCCCAAGGATCTAGTCCGTAGTTGTCTGCATATGGAAGCCAGAAGAGGCTATGCAGAGGCTAAGAGGTTGTTAAAGGAACACTTTGGCAATGAAATCAAAGTCACCACTGCTTACATGGAAAAAGCTTGGAACTGGACAAACATCAAACCGGATGATGGAAAGGGACTGGGTGGCTATGCACTCTATCTTAGAGGATGCTGTAACGCTATGCAAGACTTACAGAACATGGAAGAGCTTAATCTTCCCTCCAACATAAAGTTGATCATGTCAAAACTTCCCTACAAACTAAGGGAAAAATGGAGGTCTCGACATGTGATATTTTAGAGAAAGCCACCTGAGAGCCCAGTTCAGTGACCTTGTGACGTTCATGGAAAAACAGGCAAAAATACTGCAGGATCCTTTGTACGGAGATATGCAAGATCCCTGATCAACAAAAGGTTTTTTAAAACCAAAACAGAAGCTGACTTTAAGCAGCAGTTCAAGTCCAAGAGTAGGGAAGCAGCTTTGCCACTGCAGTAGCTGTAGTGGCAGATTGTGACCCTGAAAAACCTCTAAAAGAACAAACATTCAAAGTCAAGAAACCAGGCACCTACCCTTCTTATTCTCCCAGTATCTCATGTGTATTTTGCGCTGGTGAGCATTTCCTGGTCGACTGCCAACAGGTGAAGGCACAGCCACACGAAGCCAAGGTTGAGTTTCTGAGATCAAAAGGCCTTTGTTTTGGCTGTTTGATGAGAGGACACTTAAGTAAAGAATGTAAAAGAAGGATGACCTGTCAGAAATGTCAAAGAAAGCACCCCACGATCCTGCACATTGAAGGAAGAGAGAGATTTAGATCTCTGAAGGCCGATACGAGGGTGTAGCAGTAAAGCGGGAGGAGACTGTCAGCAGTGCTCTTGTTTCACTGGAAGCTGGTGAAGATACCGGGGCCGGTACAGATTGTGCACTTGCGATTGTGCCAGTTCAAGTAAAGATGGCAAATGGAAGCAGGTCTACGTTAACCTATGCATTTCTCGATTCTGGTAGCTCAGCAACATTTTGTACTGAGAGACTCATGAGGCAGTTGCAAGCTAAAGGCAGTGAGACTGAAATTCTGCTACGCACAATGGGGCAGGAGAGTCCTACCAAGAGCTTTGAGATATCTGGATTAGAGATTGGCAATGTGGAAGGTGACACATTTCTTGCATTACCAAAGGTCTACACCCAAAATAAGATCCCAGTGACAAGAGAAAATATTCCCACTCAGAAAGATCTCAAAAGGTGGCCATACCTGAAAGAGGTTCAGTTGAAGGAAATTGACGCCGACGTCGAACTCCTGATTGGCGTAAATGCTCCAAAGGCAATGGAACCCTGGAAAATCATAAATAGTCAAGGCAACGGACCGTATGCAGTGAAAACCCTCTTTGGATGGGTGATGAACGGTCCTCTTAACAATTGTATCATGGCAGAAGAATCTGGGCATCCTACGGTGATGGCCAATCGTATCTCAATGGCCGACCTGGGGGTTCTTCTTGTAAATCAGTACAACCATGACTTCCCTGAGAGAGGGTATGAAGAGAAAAGTGAGATGTCAGCTGAGGATCGTAGGTTTATGGAGATCGTATCAAGCTCCATAACCCTCAAAGACCATCACTACTACTTACCGTTGCCCTTTCGCAAAAAATATGTAGTCCTGCCAAACAATCGTGACATGGCAAAGCAGCGGGCTCTAAATATTATCAGGAAGTTCAAGAAGGACAAAGGTTATGCTGCAGAGTACAAAGGCTTCATGGAAGAGATGATAACAAAAGGTTACGCCGAGAAGGTACCACAAGAACAGCTCCTCAGAGAGAAAGGCAAGGTATGGTACATACCACACCATGGCGTTCACCATAAGCGCAAAGGAACGATACGAGTAGTGTTTGACTGTTCATCATCCTATAAAGGTACATCTCTTAACAGTGAACTCCTTCAAGGCCCTGACCTGGCAAACACGCTTATAGGAGTCTTGCTAAGATTTCGGCAAGAGCACATTGCCATGATGGCAGACATCGAAGGAATGTTCCATCAAGTACGTGTCCATGAAGATTACTTAGACTTCCTGCGATTCCTATGGTGGCCGGACGGTGATACTAACAAAAGATTGGAGGAGTACAGAATGAAGGTTCATCTTTTCGGTGCTATATCCTCTCCAAGTTGTGCAAACTTTGCACTGCGAAAGACTGCAGAAGACAACTGTGAGAGGTACAATGAAGAGGTGATTCAAACAGTCAAGTCCAACTTCTATGTTGATGACTGCCTCAAGTCAGTGGCCACAGAAGAACAAGCCATAGCCCTCACAAAAACTTCAGGGTTGTGTGCTCTCAGGGTGGGTTCAAATTGACCAAGTGGGTCAGCAACAGCCGCACTGTGCTGGCTTCTATCCCTGATGAACACAAAGCCAAGCAGATAAAGGAATTGGACCTGGACAGAGAAAAGCTGCCTGTTGAAAGAGCACTTGGAATCCGATGGAACATTGAAAGAGATGCATTTACCTTCCGGGTCACTGTCCAGAACAGACCCCTTACAAGAAGAGGTATTCTCTCAACTGTCAGCTCTATTTATGATCCATTAGGTTTCCTCGCCCCATTTGTATTAAAGGCAAAGCAAATTCTTCAAGTGCTCTGCAAGCTAAAGTGTGGATGGGACGAAGTCATCCCTGAAGAACACTCTATTTCATGGCAGAGATGGCTCTCAGAGCTGGACCAGCTCTCCAGATTCCAGATAGACAGGTGTATGAAGCCTGAGAACTTTGGTCAAGTCATGACGGCACAGCTGCATCACTGCGATGCAAGAACAAGGCTATGGCACGCAGCCACCTTGTAACTACAAACGGTACGAAAAGGTTCACATTGCATCGGGAACTAAGGTGACTCCACCAAGCAGATGACAATCCCTGAGACTGAACTTGCTGCAGCAACATTGGCAGTGCAGGACAGGTTGTTGCTGCTTGAGCTCCAGACTGAACTTGAGGAGTCAACTTTTGGACTGACAGCCAGTCTGTGCTAAAATACATCCGCAATGATACCAAAGATTCCATACCTTGCGGCTAATAGGGCTGCTATGATCCGTGACCTATCGAAAGCAAACAGTGGAGGTATTTGAACTCCAAACACAACCCAGCCGCGATGATGCCTCAAGAGGATTACAAGAAATGTTCCTGAACTCAAAGAGATGGCGCAATGGACCAGAATTCCTGGAGAAACCAGAAACTCAATGGCCGAAAGTCCCCGAGGAGCTTAACTCCATCCCTCCGGATGATCCAGAGATGAGGGAAGACGAATCGTAAACAGTACAAGTGTGAAGAAAAGAGTCCAACCAGCAAACTGATTGAGTACTATTCAACATGGAACAGCTTGAAGAAAGCAGTTGCCTGGATGCTGAAACTGAAGAAACGCCTCTACAGTTAAGCCAGCAAAGGAACATTCTCTCTCAAACTGATCCAGATCAAAGTCTGACAAACTCACTGAAGGAACAAATTGACAAAAACTGACGCTGGAAAAGAAAGTCTGTCTGTGGATGACCTAGATGAAGCAGAAAAGGTCATCATCCGATTTGAACAACGACAGCACTTTAAACAAGAAATTGCACTAGTTGTGAAAGGAAAACAATGTGCCAAGAGAAGTGGCTCAATCTGTAAGCTTGATCCAATTGTTGACAATGGCATTCTGAGAGTAGGAGGAAGGTTAAGCAAAGCTGCTATGCCTACTGAACTAAAGAATCCTATGATCCTTCCAAAAGACTCCTACATCTCAGACTGATCTTACTCCATATCCATGAGCAGGTTGGCCACTCTGGAGAGGTCACATGCTTCTAGACTTCGCCAGCGATATTGATACCCTGTGCCAACTCTTTAGCAAGGAAGATCCTTAAGAGCTGTGTCTTTTGCAGGCGGATGCAAGCTAGAGCTGGAGAACAGAAGATGGCCGACCTTCCACAAGATCGGGTGTCACCCTGATTTGCCGCCTTCACCCATGTGGGCATAGATTACTTCGGCCCCATAGAGGTGAAGCGAGGCCGCGTTCATGTGAAGCGGTATGGTGTGATCTTTACTTGCCTTGTGAGTCGAGCTGTCCATCTAGAAGTTGCTAGTTATCTGGATACTGATTCCTGCATCAATGCCCTGCGCAGGTTTATCTGTCGAAGGGGCCCAGTAACAAGTATCAGAACAGACAATGGCACCAACTTTGTTGGAACACACAGAGAGCTAGGGGAAGCTATGAAAGAGCTGGATCACAGCAAGATTCAAAATGAATTACTGAAGGAAGGAGTGACATGGTCATTCAACCCTCCCTCTGGAGCCCACCATGGGGGGGTATGGGGAGAGGTTGATCCGACTGGTGAAAAAGATCCTCTATTCAGTCCTTAAAGAGCAAGTACTGGATGATGAGGCTTTGCAGACCGCCTTGTGTGAAGTTGAGGCGATTATGAACGACAGACCAATCACTACTGTAACAAATGACCCTAATGATTTAGAACCCCTGACTCGAACCATCTGCTTCATCTGAAAGCTAAGCCAGTCCTGCCACCAGGACTATTCCAGAGAAGCAACCTATACACACGAAGGAGATGGAAGCAAGTACAATATATCACTGACCTCTTCTGGAAGAGATGGATCAGGGAGTATCTTCCACTTATGCAGGAGCGGAACAAGTGGAACAAAACTAAGAGAAACTTCAGTCCTGGTGACCTCGTGGTCATCGCTGACCTACACCGCCCTGCAAGGAACTCCTGGCTAATGGGGGCGTGTGGTGGAGGCCTTGCCAGGGGCCAAAGGTCTTGTCCGGAGCGTCATGGTTAAGACTAAGACCAATATCTTACAGAGACCTATCAATAAACTCTGTCTGCTCCTTGAGGCGACTGAGTGAAACACACACACACACAGTGCTCCATCTCAGAATCACGTGCACCTCTGATTCTTGATGTCGTACTTTACATTCTTTGATGTCATACATTTTTTGGACGTCAAACTCTTGACATTTTTGGAAGTTGAACACCTTTACACTTCAACTCAGACTGAGACCTATGGACTATTTTTCTATATGGCACCTTGTATATTTGTATATAGCTATGAACTGTAATAGTGCTCTGGTATAGAATGTTTTGTGTATTGGCTCTATGTCTGAATATTAAGTAATTGTTGTGCATTCAGGCAGTCAACAATTAGGGGCCGTATATGTTAGAGCCGATTTGGACATATTTGCGTAAAAGACTGAACATATGGAGCTCCATGTATATTTGTGTAAATATATTAAATATTAATGTAAATGATGAAATATTAGGTACGTACCATTATGATTTATATTTACCTGATTTGAGATATATTCATTTTGTTGTTTGTGTAACTCAGTTTTGTCCCCCCTCTTGCCTATTCATTGTATTGTGGTAAGTGTGTTAGGATAAAGGCAGGAAGTTGGGCCTTCGGGAGCGGGGAGTCCTTGCTAGATGCGGGAGCGGTATAGTTTTTTGACCATACATCCATACATACATCCATACATACATCCATACATCCATACATACATACAGACAGGTCATAATATGTATTTTCCATATCAAGTATTCTCTGCTTTAAGTTGATTGGAGAATAATTTATTTGTTAGATATAAGAAGAATAAACATTTTTGTTGCACCATATCCCTGGATGTCATCGAATGTTTGGCCGTTTGGGAAACCTTGAGTGTGGACTGTATGCGTACCAAACAACCACGCTTCAGGCTTGGGCAGTGGCTATGGTAAAGAACGAAAGGAAGCCACTACAAGTGGTGTTATAATGTGTTGTATTGTAGGTGATGTAGTGGTGTAATAATGTGTTGTATTGTAGGTGATGTAGTGGTGTAATAATCTGTTGTATTGTAGGTGATGTAGTGGTGTAATAATGTGTTGTATTGTAGGTGATGTAGTGGCGTAATAATGTGTTATATTGTAGGTGATGTAGTGGTGTAATAATGTGTTGTATTGTAGGTGATGTAGTGGTGTAATAATGTGTTGTATTGTAGGTGATGTAGTGGTGTAATAATGTGTTATATTGTAGGTGATGTAGTGGTGTAGTAATGTGTTGTATTGTAGATGATGTTGTGGTAACAATGTGTTGTATTTTAGGTGATGTAGGGGTGTAATAATGTGTTGTATTGTAGGTGATGAAGTAGTGTAATAATGTGTTGTATTGTAGATGATGTAGTGGTGTAATAATGTGTTGTATTGTAGATGATGTTGTGGTGTAATAATGTGTTGTATTGTAGATGATGTAGTGGTGTAATAATGTGTTATATTGTAGGTGATGTAGTGGTGTAATAATGTGTTATATTGTAGGTGATGTAGTGGTGTAATAATGTGATGTAGTGGCATAATAATGTGTTGTAGGTGATGTAGTGATGTGATAATGTGTTGTATTGTAGGTGTTGTAGTGGTGTAATAATGTGTTGTATTGTAGATATGTAGTAGGATAATGTGATGTAGTGGCGAATAATGCTGTAGGTGATGTAGTGGTGTGATAATGTGTTGTATTGTAGGTGTTGTAGTGGTGTAATAATGTGTTGTATTGTAGATATGTAGTGGTGTTATAATGTGTTGTATTGTAGGTGATGTAGTGGTGTAATAATGTGTTGTATTGTAGGTGATGTAGTGGTGTAATAATCGTTGTATTGTAGGTGATGTAGTGGTAATAATGTGTTGTATTGTAGGTGATGGTGCGGTGTAATAATGTGTTATATTGTAGGTGATGTAGTTGTGTAGTAATGTGTTGTATTGTAGGTGATGTAGTGGTAATAATGTGTTGTATTGTAGGTGATGTAGTGGTAATAATGTGTTGTATTGTAGGTGATGTAGTGGTGTAATAATGTGTTGTGTTGTAGGTGATGTAGTGGTAATAATGTGTTGTATTGTAGGTGATGTAGTGGTAATAATGTCATTGTAGGTATTGTAGTGGTGTAATAATGTGTTGTGTTGTAGGTGATGTAGTGGTAATAATGTGTTGTATTGTAGGTGATGTAGTGGTACAATGTGTTGTATTCTAGGTGAAGTAGGGTGTAATAATGTGTTGTATTGTAGGTGTTGTAGTGGTGTAACAACGCGATGTAGTGGTGTAATAATGTGTTGTATTGTAGGTGATGTAGTGGTGTAATAATGCGTAGTGGTGTAATAATGTATTGTATTGTAGGTGATGTAGTGGTGTAATAATGTTGTATTGTAGGTGTTGTAGTGGTGTAATAATGTGATGTAGTGGTGTAATAATGTGTTGTATTGTAGGTGATGTAGTGGTGTAAGAATGTGATGTAGTGGCGTAATAATGTGTTGTATTGTAGGTGATGTAGTGGTGTAATAACGTGATGTAGTGGTTTAATAATGTGATGTAGTGGTGTAATAATGTGTTGTGATGTAAGGTGTAATAATGTGTTGTATTGTAGGTGATGTAGTGGTGTAATAATGTGTTGTATTGTAGGTGATGTAGTGGTGTAATAATGTGTTGTATTGTAGGTGATGTAGTGGTGTAATAATGTGTTGTATTGTAGGTGTTGTAGTGGTGTAATAATGTGATGTAGTGGTGTAATAATGTGTTGTATTGTAGGTGATGTAGTGGTGTAATAATGTGTTGTATTGTAGGTTATGTAGTGGTGTGATAATGTGATGTAGTGGTGTAACAATGTGTTGTATTGTGTAACAACGTGTCATCAGGTGATGTAGTGGTGTAATAATGTGATGTATGCAGTGGCGTAATAATGTGTTGTATTGTAGGTGATGTAGTGGTGTAATAATGTGATGTAGTGGTGTAATAATGTGTTGTAACAACGTAGGTGATGTAGTGGTGTAATAATGTATTGCATTGTAGGTGATGTAGTGGTGTAATAATGTGTTGTGGTGTAGGTGTTGATGCAGTGGTGTAATAATGTGATGCAGCGGTAACAACGTGCCGTATCAGGCCGCGCAGCGGCAACAACGACGCAGTGCACAATGTGCTTGTAATGCAGGCGAGGTAACAACGCGACGTAGTGGTAACGGGTTGCATTGCAGGTGCTGGTAGTGGTACAACGGATGAGTGGTGCGATAACGTATTGCAGTGGTGTAACGCGTTTGTATCAGGTTGTTGTAGTGGTGTAATAATGTGATGTATTTTATGTGATGTAGTGGTGTGATAATGTGATGTAGTGGCGTAATAATGTGTTGTAGGTGATGTAGTGGTGTGATAATGTGTTGTATTGTAGGTGTTGTAGTGGTGTAATAATGTGTTGTATTGTAGATATGTAGTGGTGTTATAATGTGTTGTATTGTAGGTGATGTAGTGGTGTAATAATGTGTTGTATTGTAGGTGATGTAGTGGTGTAATAATCTGTTGTATTGTAGGTGATGTAGTGGTGTAATAATGTGTTGTATTGTAGGTGATGTAGTGGCGTAATAATGTGTTATATTGTAGGTGATGTAGTGGTGTAATAATGTGTTGTATTGTAGGTGATGTAGTGGTGTAATAATGTGTTGTATTGTAGGTGATGTAGTGGTGTAATAATGTGTTATATTGTAGGTGATGTAGTGGTGTAGTAATGTGTTGTATTGTAGATGATGTTGTGGTGTAATAATGTGTTGTATTTTATGCGATGTAAAGGCAATAACGTGTTGTAATTGTGGTGATGGCTATAACAACGTAACAGTATCAGTAGATGATGGTGCGGTGCAATAACGGTTGTATCAGACGATGTTGCAGTAACAATGTGCTTGCATTGTGTGATGATGCAGTGGTGCACAACGTAAGCCATATCAGCGATGTCGGTGTAATAATGTGATGTATACGTAATAACGTCAGGTGATGTAGTGGTGCGATAACGTGTCATCATAAAGGTTGCAGTGGCACAACGTTGTATTGTAGATATGTAGTGGTGTGATAATGTGATGTAGTGGCTTAATAATGTGTTGTAGGTGATGTAGTGGTGTGATAATGTGTTGTATTGTAGGTGTTGTGTGGTGTAATAATGTGTTGTATTGTAGATATGTAGTGGTGTTATAATGTGTTGTATTGTAGGTGATGTAGTGGTGTAATAATGTTTTGTATTGTAGGTGATGTAGTGGTGTAATAATCCGTTGTATTGTAGGTGATGTAGTGGTAATAATGTGTTGTATTGTAGGTGATGTAGTGGTGTAATAATGTGTTATATTGTAGATGCAGTTGTGTAGTAATGTGTTGTATTGTAGGTGATGTAGTGGTAATAATGTGTTGTATTGTAGGTGATGTAGCGATGGTAATAATGTGTTGTATTGTAGGTGATGTGGTGGTGTAATAATGTGTTGTGTTGCCAGGATATAGTGGTAATAATGTGTTGTATTGTAGGTGATGTAGTGGTTATAATGTGTTGTATTGTATATATGTAGTGGTGTTATAATGTGTTGTATTGTAGGTGATGTAGTGGTGTAGTAATGTGTTGTATTGTAGGTGATGTAGTGGTAATAATGTGTTGTATTGTAGGTGATGTAGTGGTAATAATGTGTTGTATTGTAGGTATTGTAGTGGTGTAATAATGTGTTGTGTTGTAGGTGATGTAGTGGTAATAATGTGTTGTATTGTAGGTGATGTAGTGGTAATAATGTGTTGTATTGTAGGTGAAGTACTGGTGTAATAATGTGTTGTATTACAGGTGTTGTAGTGGTGTAATAATGTGATGTAGCGGCGTAACAATGTGTTGTATTGTAGGTGATGTAGTAATAATGTGTTGTATTGTAGGTGATGTAGTGGTGTAATAATGTGTTGTATTGTAGATGATGTAATTGGTGTAATAATGTGTTGTATTGTAGATGATGTTGTGGTGTAACAACGTGTTGTATTGCAGATGATGTAGTGGTGTAATAATGTGTTATATTGTAGGTGATGTAGTGGTGTAATAATGTGTTATATTGTAGGTGATGTAGTGGTGCAATAATGTGATGTAGTGGCGTAATAATGTGTTGTAGGTGATGTAGTGATGTGATAATGTGTTGTATTGTAGGTGTTGTAGTGGTGTAATAATGTGTTGTATTGTAGATATGTAGTGGTGTGATAATGTGATGTAGTGGTAATGTGTTGTAGGTGATGTAGTGGTGTGATAATGTGTTGTATTGTAGGTGTTGTAGTGGTGTAAACAATGTGTTGTATTGTAGATATGTAGTGGTGTTATAATGTGTTGTATTGTAGGTGATGTAGTGGTAATAATGTGTTGTATTGTAGGTGATGTAGTGGTAATAATGTGTTGTATTGTAGGTGATGTAGTGGTGTAATAATGTGTTGTGTTGTAGGTGATGATGTAGTGGTAATAATGTGTTGTATTGTAGGTGATGTAGTGGTAATAATGTGTTGTATTGTAGGTATTGTAGTGGTGTAAGAATGTGATGTAGTGGTGTAATAATGTGTTGTATTGTAGGTGATGTAGTGGTGTAATAATGTGTTGTATTGTAGGTGATGTAGTGATGTAATAATGTGTTGTATTGTAGGTGATGTAGTGGTGTAATAATGTGTTGTATTGTAGGTGTTGTAGTGGTGTAATAATGTGATGTAGTGGTGTAATAATGTGTTGTATTGTAGGTGATGTAGTGGTGTGTAATAATGTGTTGTATTGTAGGTGATGTAGTGGTGTGATAATGTGATGTAGTGGTGTAATAATGTGTTGTATTGTAGGTGATGTAGTGGTAATAATGTGATGTAGTGGTGTAATAATGTGTTGTATTGTAGGTTATGTAGTGGTGTAATAATGTGATGTAGTGGTGTAATAATGTGTTGTATTGTAGGTGAGGTAGTGGTGTAATAATGTGATGTAGTGGTGTAATAATGTGTTGTATTGTAGGTGTTGTAGTGGTGTAATAATGTGATGTAGTGGTGTGATAATGTGTTGTAGTGGTGTAATAATGTGTTGTATTGTAGGTGATGTAGTGGTGTAATAATGTGTTGTATTGTAGGTGTTGTAGTGGTGTAATAATGTGATGTATTTTATGTGATGTAGTGGTGTGATAATGTGATGTAGTGGCGTAATAATGTGTTGTAGGTGATGTAGTGGTGTGATAATGTGTTGTATTGTAGGTGTTTGGTGGTGTAATAATGTGTTGTATTGTAGATATGTAGTGGTGTTATAATGTGTTGTATTGTAGGTGATGTAGTGGTGTAATAATGTGTTGTATTGTAGGTGATGTAGTGGTGTAATAATCTGTTGTATTGTAGGTGATGTAGTGGTGTAATAATGTGTTGTATTGTAGGTGATGTAGTGGCGTAATAATGTGTTATATTGTAGGTGATGTAGTGGTGTAATAATGTGCTGTATTGTAGGTGATGTAGTGGTGTAATAATGTGTTGTATTGTAGGTGATGTAGTGGTGTAATAATGTGTTATATTGTAGGTGATGTAGTGGTGTAGTAATGTGTTGTATTGTAGATGATGATGTGGT
The DNA here is from genome assembly GCF_036934945.1 of Oncorhynchus masou masou. Classification (NCBI taxonomy): domain Eukaryota; kingdom Metazoa; phylum Chordata; class Actinopteri; order Salmoniformes; family Salmonidae; genus Oncorhynchus; species Oncorhynchus masou. Next base: position 11,917 of record NW_027010699.1, on the reverse strand, counting down.
GTAATAATGTGTTGTATTTTAGGTGATGTAGGGGTGTAATAATGTGTTGTATTGTAGGTGATGAAGTAGTGTAATAATGTGTTGTATTGTAGATGATGTAGTGGTGTAATAATGTGTTGTATTGTAGATGATGTTGTGGTGTAATAATGTGTTGTATTGTAGATGATGTAGTGGTGTAATAATGTGTTATATTGTAGGTGATGTAGTGGTGTAATAATGTGTTTATATTGTAGGTGATGTAGTGGTGTAATAATGTATTGATGTAGTGGCGTAATAATGTGTTGTAGGTGATGTAGTGGTGTGATAATGTGTTGTATTGTAGGTGTTGTAGTGGTGTAATAATGTGTTGTATTGTAGATATGTAGTGGTGTGATAATGTGATGTAGTGATGGCGTAATAATGTGTTGTAGGTGATGTAGTGGTGTGATAATGTGTTGTATTGTAGGTGTTGTAGTGGTGTAATAATGTGTTGTATTGTAGATATGTAGTGGTGTTATAATGTGTTGTATTGTAGGTGATGTAGTGGTGTAATAATGTTTTGTATTGTAGGTGATGTAGTGGTGTAATAATCTGTTGTATTGTAGGTGATGTGGGTAATAATGTGTTGTATTGTAGGTGATGTAGTGGTGTAATAATGTGTTATATTGTAGGTGATGTAGTTGTGTAGTAATGTGTTGTATTGTAGATGATGTTGTGGTGTAATAATGTGTTGTATTGTAGATGATGTAGTGGTTGTAATAATGTGTTATATTGTAGGTGATGTAGTGGTGTAATAATGTATTTATATTGTAGGTGATGTAGTGGTGTAATAATGTGATGTAGTGGCGTAATAATGTGTTGTAGGTGATGTAGTGGTGTGATAATGTGTTGTATTGTAGTTGTTGTAGTGGTGTAATAATGTGTTGTATTTTAGGTGATGTAGGGGTGTAATAATGTGTTGTATTGTAGGTGATGAAGTAGTGTAATAATGTGTTGTATTGTAGATGATGTAGTGGTGTAATAATGTGTTGTATTGTAGATGATGTTGTGGTGTAATAATGTGTTGTATTGTAGGTGATGTAGTGGTGTGATAATGTGATGTAGTGGTGTAATAATGTGTTGTATTGTAGGTGATGTAGTGGTGTAATAATGTGATGTAGTGGTGTAATAATGTGTTGTATTGTAGGTTATGTAGTGGTGTAATAATGTGATGTAGTGGTGTAATAATGTGTTGTATTGTAGGTTATGTAGTGGTGTAATAATGTGATGTAGTGGTGTAATAATGTGTTGTATTGTAGGTGTTGTAGTGGTGTAATAATGTGATGTAGTGGTGTAATAATGTGTTGTATTGTAGGTGATGTAGTGGTGTAATAATGTGTTGTATTGTAGGTGATGTAGTGGTGTGATATATTGTGATGTAGTGGTGTAATAATGTGTTGTATTGTAGGTGATGTAGTGGTGTAATAATGTGATGTAATGGTGTAATAATGTGTTGTATTGTAGGTTATGTAGTGGTGTAATAATGTGATGTAGTGGTGTAATAATGTGTTGTATTGTAGGTGATAGTGGTGTAATAATGTGATGTAGTGGTGTAATAATGTGTTGTATTGTAGGTGTTGTAGTGGTGTAATAATGTGATGTAGTGGTGTGATAATGTGTTGTAGTGGTGTAATAATGTGTTGTATTGTAGGTGATGTAGTGGTGTAATAATGTGTTTGTATTGTAGGTGTTGTAGTGGTGTAATAATGTGATGTATTTTATGTGATGTAGTGGTGTGATAATGTGATGTAGTGGCGTAATAATGTGTTGTAGGTGATGTAGTGGTGTGATAATGTGTTGTATTGTAGGTGTTGTAGTGGTGTAATAATGTGTTGTATTGTAGATATGTAGTGGTGTTATAATGTGTTGTATTGTAGGTGATGTAGTGGTGTAATAATGTGTTGTATTGTAGGTGATGTAGTGGTGTAATAATCTGTTGTATTGTAGGTGATGTAGTGGTGTAATGTGTTGTATTGTAGGTGATGTAGTGGCGTAATAATGTGTTATATTGTAGGTGATGTAGTGGTGTAATAATGTGCTGTATTGTAGGTGATGTAGTGGTGTAATAATGTGTTGTATTGTAGGTGATGTAGTGGTGTAATAATGTGTTATATTGTAGGTGATGTAGTGGTGTAGTAATGTGTTGTTAGATGATGTTGTGGTGTAATAATGTGTTGTATTTTAGGTGATGTGGTGTAATAATGTGTTGTATTGTAGGTGATGAAGTAGTGTAATAATGTGTTGTATTGTAGATGATGTAGTGGTGTAATAATATGTTGTATTGTAGATGATGTTGTGGTGTAATAATGTGTTGTATTGTAGATGATGTAGTGGTGTAATAATGTGTTATATTGTAGGTGATGTAGTGGTGTAATAATGTGTTATATTGTAGGTGATGTAGTGGTGTAATAATGTGATGTAGTTAATAATGTGTTGTAGGTGATGTAGTGGTGTGATAATGTGTTGTATTGTAGGTGTTGTAGTGGTGTAATAATGTGTTGTATTGTAGATATGTAGTGGTGTGATAATGTGATGTAGTGGCGTAATAATGTGTTGTAGGTGATGTAGTGGTGTGATAATGTGTTGTATTGTAGGTGTTGTAGTGGTGTAATAATGTGTTGTATTGTAGATATGTAGTGGTGTTATAATGTGTTGTATTGTAGGTGATGTAGTGGTGTAATAATGTTTTGTATTGTAGGTGATGTAGTGGTGTAATAATCTGTTGTATTGTAGGTGATGTAGTGGTAATAATGTGTTGTATTGTAGGTGATGTAGTGGTGTAATAATGTGTTATATTGTAGGTGATGTGAGTAATGTGTTGTATTGTAGATGATGTTGTGGTGTAATAATGTGTTGTATTGTAGATGATGTAGTGGTGTAATAATGTGTTATATTGTAGGTGATGTAGTGGTGTAATAATGTGTTATATTGTAGGTGATGTAGTGGTGTAATAATGTGATGTAGTGGCGTAATAATGTGTTGTAGGTGATGTAGTGGTGTGATAATGTGTTGTATTGTAGGTGTTGTAGTGGTGTAATAATGTGTTGTATTTTAGGTGATGTAGGGGTGTAATAATGTGTTGTATTGTAGGTGATGAAGTAGTGTAATAATGTGTTGTATTGTAGATGATGTAGTGGTGTAATAATGTGTTGTATTGTAGATGATGTTGTGGTGTAATAATGTGTTGTATTGTAGATGATGTAGTGGTGTAATAATGTGTTATATTGTAGGTGATGTAGTGGTGTAATAATGTGTTATATTGTAGGTGATGTAGTGGTGTAATAATGTGATGTAGTGGCATAATAATGTGTTGTAGGTGATGTAGTGATGTGATAATGTGTTGTATTGTAGGTGTTGTAGTGGTGTAATAATGTGTTGTATTGTAGATATGTAGTGGTGTGATAATGTGATGTAGTGGCGTAATAATGTGTTGTAGGTGATGTAGTGGTGTGATAATGTGTTGTATTGTAGGTGTTGTAGTGGTGTAATAATGTGTTGTATTGTAGATATGTAGTGGTGTTATAATGTGTTGTATTGTAGGTGATGTAGTGGTGTAATAATGTTTGTATTGTAGGTGATGTAGATAATGTTGTATTGTAGGTGATTATGGTAATAATGTGTTGTATTGTAGGTGATGTAGTGGTGTAATAATGTGTTGTATTGTAGGTGATGTAGTTGTGTAGTAATGTGTTGTATTGTAGGTGTGTATGGTAATAATGTGTTGTATTGTAGGTGATGTAGTGGTAATAATGTGTTGTATTGTAGGTGATGTAGTGGTGTAATAATGTGTTGTGTTGTAGGGGATGTAGTGGTAATAATGTGTTGTATTGTAGGTGATGTAGTGGTTATAATGTGTTGTAGATATGTAGTGGTGTTATAATGTGTTGTATTGTAGGTGATGTATGGTGTATAATGTGTTGTATTGTAGGTGATGTATGGTGTAAATGTGTTGTATTGTAGGTGATGTAGTGGTAATAATGTGTTGTATTGTAGGTATTGTAGTGGTGTAATAATGTGTTGTGTTGTAGGTGATGTAGTGGTAATAATGTGTTGTATTGTAGGTGATGTACTGGTGTAATAATGTGTTGTATTGTAGGTGTTGTAGTGGTGTAATAATGTGTTGTGTTGTAGGTGATGTAGTGGTAATAATGTGTTGTATTGTAGGTGATGTAGTGGTAATAATGTGTTGTATTGTAGGTGAAGTACTGGTGTAATAATGTGTTGTATTGTAGGTGTTGTAGTGGTGTAATAATGTGATGTAGTGGTGTAATAATGTGTTGTATTGTAGGTGATGTAGTGGTGTAATAATGTGATGTAGTGGTGTAATAATGTGTTGTAATGTGTAGTTGTAATAATGTGATTGTAGGTGATGTAGTGGTGTAATAATGTGTTATATTGTAGTGATGTGTAAGTAATGTGTTGTATTGTAGGTGATGTAGTGGTAATAATGTGTTGATTGTAGGTGGTGTAATAATGTGTTGTATTGTAGGTGATGTAGTGGTGTAATAATGTGATGTAGGGGATGTAGTGGTAATAATGTGTTGTATTGTAGGTGATGTAGTGGTTATAATGTGTTGTGTATATATGTAGTGGTGTTATAATGTGTTGTATTGTAGGTGATGTAGTTAATAATGTGATGTAGTGGTAGTGGTAATAATGTGTTGTATTGTAGTGATGTAGTGGTAATAATGTGTTGTATTGTAGGTATTGTAGTGGTGTAATAATGTGTTGTATTGTAGGTGATGTAGTGGTAATAATGTGTTGTATTGTAGGTGATGTAGTGGTAATAATGTGTTGTATTGTAGGTGAAGTAGTGGTGTAATAATGTGTTGTATTGTAGGTGTTGTAGTGGTGTAATAATGTGATGTAGTGGTGTAATAATGTGTTGTATTGTAGGTGATGTAGTGGTGTAATAATGTGTTGTATTGTAGGTGATGTAGTGGTGTGATAATGTGATGTAGTGGTGTAATAATGTGTTGTATTGTAGGTGATGTAGTGGTGTAATAATGTGTTGTATTGTAGGTGATGTAGTGGCGTAATAATGTGTTATATTGTAGGTGATGTAGTGGTGTAATAATGTGTTGTATTGTAGGTGATGTAGTGGTGTAATAATGTGTTGTATTGTAGGTGATGTAATAATGTGTTGTATTGTAGGTGTTGTAGTGGTGTAATAATGTGATGTAGTATGGTGGTGTGATAATGTGATTGTATTGTAGGTGATGTAGTGGTGTGATAATGTGTTGTATTGTAGGTGATGTAGTGGTGTGATAATGTGATGTAGTGGTGTAATAATGTGTTGTATTGTAGGTGATAATGTGTTGTATTGTAGGTGGTGTAATAATGTGTTGTATTGTAGGTGTTGTAGTGGTGTAATAATGTGATGTGTTGTAGTGGTGTAATAATGTGTTGTATTGTAGGTGATGTAGTGGTAATAATGTGTGTTGTATTGTAGGTAAGAATGTGTAGTGGTGTAAGAATGTGATGTAGGGTGATGTGTGGTGTAATAATGTGTTGTATTGTAGGTGATGTAGTGGTGTGATAATGTGATGTAGTGATGTAGTGGTGTAATAATGTGTTGTATTGTAGGTGTTGTAGGGTGATGTGATGTGGGTGTAATAATGTGTTGTATTGTAGGTGATGTAGTGGTGTAATAATGTGTTGTATTGTATTGTGTAATGGTGATGTAGTGGTGTAATAATGTGTTGTATTGTAGGTGATGTGTGGTGTAATAATGTGTTGTATTGTAGGTGATGTAGTGGTGTAATAATGTGTTGTATTGTAGGTGTTGTAGTGGTGTAATAATGTGATGTAGTGGTGTAATAATGTGTTGTATTGTAGGTGATGTAGTGGTGTAATAATGTGATGTAGTGGTGTAATAATGTGTTGTATTGTAGGTGTTGTAGTGGTGTAATAATGTGATGTAGTGGTGTGATAATGTGTTGTAGTGGTGTAATAATGTGTTGTATTGTAGGTGATGTAGTGGTGTAATAATGTGTTGTATTGTAGGTGTTGTAGTGGTGTAATAATGTGATGTAAAGTGTAGTAATAATGTGATGTAGTGGCGTAATAATGTGTTGTAGGTGATGTAGTGGTGTAATAATGTGTTGTATTGTAGGTGATGTAGTGGTGTAATAATGTGTTGTATTGTAGGTGATGTAGTGGTGTAATAATGTGTTGTATTGTAGGTGTTGTAGTGGTGTAATAATGTGATGTAGTGGTGTAATAATGTAGTGGTGTAATAATCTGTATTGTAGGTGATGTAGTGGTGTAATAATGTGATGTAGTGGTAATAATGTGTTGTATTGTAGGTGATGTAGTAATAATGTGATGTAGTGGTTTAATAATGTGATGTAGTGGTGTATAATGTGTTGTGATGTAAAGGTGTAATAATGTGTTGTATTGTAGGTGATGTAGTGCTGTAATAATGTGTTGTATTGTAGGTGATGTAGTGGTGTAATAATGTGTTGTATTGTAGGTGATGTAGTGGTGTAATAATGTGTTGTATTGTAGGTGTTGTAGTGGTGTAATAATGTGATGTAGTGTGTAATAATGTGTTGTATTGTAGGTGATGTAGTGGTGTAATAATGTGTTGTATTGTAGGTTATGTAGTGGTGTGATAATGTGATGTAGTGGTGTAATAATGTGTTGTATTGTAGGTGATGTAGTGGTGTAATAATGTGATGTAGTGGTGTAATAATGTGTTTGTATTGTAGGTGATGTAGTGGTGTAATAATGTGATGTAGTGGTGTAATAATGTGTTGTATTGTAGGTGATGTAGTGGTGTAATAATGTGATGTAGTGGTGTAATAATGTGTGTATTGTAGGTGTTGTAGTGGTGTAATAATGTGATGTAGTGGTGTAATAATGTGTTGTATTGTAGGTGATGAAGTAGTGTAATGTGTTGTATTGTAGGTGTTGTAGTGGTAATAATGTGCCTTAAGGCTCAGAACACTCTTAGTCAAAGGTCAGGAATTAACAGTGACCCATTAAGCCACGCAGATAAATACTCCATCAGCATGCCAGCTTTCCATGTCAAATTTGCCCTCATTCAGTGCTGTATGGGCCTTCCAGACAAAAATGCATCCGGTTACACGTTTTTTGATGATGTGGCTATTGTAATCGACTCTAAGGCAAGTGGGCTCAGACACTGAAAAGGAGATTTTTCCAGGCTAAGGTTCATCTCTGGATTGTATATATACTGCTCTTGCGATTATTTTAGGGGATGTGACAAATGTGAAAATGTCCTTAAGGTTTCCAGACTTTTTTTTCTCTCTCATTTAATCATTTGTGATAAAATCATAGGATAACATGAATTCAAAATTCAGATACGATCGCCTATGACCACTAGGGGGCAATTCATTTCAATGTACCGTTGTCTCGACCACCTACCAGCAAGACGGCGCTCACCTTACTGCTGTCCCCGACCCACTCAGCAACAATGGTATTAATGCCAATTTAGGTTCTCTGTTGTGTTCCTTTCCTCCATGTTCTCAGTGGTCAGTACTTCTCATCAAGGTATCAAGGTCGTTGCAGTGATGTATGACAGCGTGTTCATAGAAGTCCAACAATCTGTTGTTAACGCTTTGTACTTGCAGAGCAATCATTGTACAATTTCTCCATCTGGGCTATCACAGTCTTGTAGTCTGGTTCTAGATATGCCATCAGGGTATTGAACCCGACCTCTATCCGCATAACTGCAATCATGTAATCAGCTCTGTGGTTTTTCTCACTCTTTTTTTCTATTTTACCTGGCAAGTCAGTTAAGAACAAATTCTTATTTACAATGACGGCCTTGGAACAGTGGGTTGCCTTGTTCAGGGGCAGAACGACAAATTTTTACATTGTCAGCTCGGGATTCGATCTTGCAAACTTTCGGTTACTAATCCAACGCTCTAACCACTAGGCTACCCTGCCACCCCAACGCTCTAACCACCAGGCTACCCTGCCACCCCAACGCTCTAACCACCAGGCTACCCTGCCGCCCCAACACTCTAACCACCAGGCTACCCTGCCGCCCAACACTCCCCAACCACCAGGCTACCCTGCCGCCCCAACGCTCTAACCACCAGGCTACCACCCAACGCTCTAACCACCAGGCTACCACCCAATGCTCTTACCACCAGGCTACCCTGCCGCCCCCAACACTCTAACCACCAGGCTACCCTGCCGCCCCAACGCTCTAACCACCAGGCTACCCTGCCGCCCCAATGCTCTTACCACCAGGCTACCACCCAACGCTCTAACCACCAGGCTACCCTGCCGCCCCCAACGCTCTAACCACCAGGCTACCCTGCCGCCCCAACGCTCTTACCACCAGGCTACCACCCAACGCTCTAACCACCAGGCTACCCAGCCGCCCCAACACTCTAACCACCAGGCCACCCTGCCGCCCAACGCTCTAACCACCAGGCTATCCTGCCGCCCCAACGCTCTAACCACCAGGCTACCCTGCCACCCCAATGCTCTAACCACCAGGCTACCCTGCCGCCCCCAACGCTCTAACCACCAGGCTACCCTGCCGCCCTACGCCTCTAACCACCAGGCTACCCTGCCGCCCCAACGCTCTAACCACCAGGCTACCACCCAACGCCTAACCACCAGGCTACCCTGCCGCCCAACGCTCTAACCACCAGGCTGCCACATTACCATTAAATGGTGCTTTAATCTGAAAGGTTCAAGCCGACATGGTATTGTTTTAAGAAGGCCATACCATGGATCATTTAGCTATTTGATATTGAATTGTAGGACCCTGATGAAATATTGAATTTGGCCTTTACTACTGCAGCCCATAGAAATAAAGTCAAAAAAGGAATATGGTTTTGAAGTGTCTGTCCTATAGCCAGGAGACACGTACAAGAAAGCTCAGGAAATATAAATATACAGTACTATTCAAAAGTTTGGGGTCACTTAGAAATGTCCTTGTTTTTGAAAAAGAAAAGCAACGAAAATTGTCCATTTAAAATAACATCAAATTGATCAGAAATACAGTTTAGACGTGAATGTTGTAAATGACTACTGTAGCTGGAAACAGCTGATTTAAAACAAAAAAACATGAATATCTACATAGGTGTACAGAAGCCATCACTCCTGTGTTCCAATGGCACATTGTCTTAGCTAATCCAAGTTTATAATTTTAAAAGGCTAATTGATCATTAGAAAACCCTTTGCAATTGTGAGCAGAGCTGAAAACTGTTGTGCTAATTAAAGAATCAATAAAAATTGTAATATTTAGACTAGTTGAGTATCTGGAGCATCAGCATCTGTGGTTTTGATTACAGGCTCAAAATGGCCAGAAATCCGCATCTTCTTCTGAAACCTCCGAATAGACTGACGAGTTTCAGAAGAAAGTTATTGACTTGTACCGTAACACCCTGTATATCGCCTCCACATTGACTCTGTACTGGTACCCTGTATAGAGCCCCACATTGACTCTGTACTGGTACCCCCTGTATATAGCCTCCACATTGACTCTGTACCGTAACACCCTGTATATAGCCTCCACATTGACTCTGTAACGTAACACCCTGTATATACCTACATTGACTCTGTACTGGTGACTCTGTATATAGCCTCCACATTGACCTGTACTATACCCTGTATATAGCTCCACATTGACTCTCTGTACTAGTACCCCTGCATATAGCCCACATTGACTCTGTACTGGTACTCTGCATATAGCCCACATTGACTCTGTACCGTATCCCCTGTATATATTCCACATTACCTCTGTACTGGTACCCCTGTATATAGCCTCCACATTGACTCTGTACCGTACCTGTATATAGCCCTATTATTGACTCTGTACTATACTCTGCATATAGCCTCTACATTGACTCTGTACTGGTACCCCTGCATAGCCTCCACATTGACTCTGTACCGGTACTCCCCTGTATATAGCCTCCACATTGACTCTGTACTGGTACCCCCTGTATATAGCCTCCACATTGACTCTGTACCGGTACCCCCTGTATATAGCCTCCACATTGACTCTGTACCGGTACCCCCTGTATATAGCCTCCACATTGACTCTGTACCGGTACCCCCTGTATATAGCCTCCACATTGACTCTGTACCGGTACCCCCTGTATATAGCCTCCACATTGACTCTGTACCGTAATACCCTGTATATAGCCTCCACAGAGACTCTGTACCGGTACCCCCTGTATATAGCCTCCACATTGACTCTGTACCGGTACCCCCTGTTTATAGCCTCCACATTGACTCTGTACCGGTACCCCCTGTATATAGCCTCCACATTGACTCTGTACCGGTACCCCCTGTATATAGCCTCCACATTGACTCTGTACCGGTACCCCCTGTGTATAGCCCCCTGTGTATTGGTGGGCTATAGATGGACTATTGGTGGGCTATAGATGGACTATTGGTGGGCTATAGATGGGCTATAGATGGGCTATTGGTGGGCTATAGATGGGCTATTGGTGGGCTATAGATGGGCTATAGATGGGCTATAGATGGACTATTGGTGGGCTATAGATGGGCTATTGGTGGGCTATAGATGGGCTATTGGTGGGCTATAGATGGGCTATTGGTGGGCTATAGATGGACTATTGGTGGGCTATAGATGGACTATAGATGGTCTATTGGTGGGCTATAGATGGACTATTGGTGGGCTATTGGTGGGCTATAGATGGACTATAGATGGACTATTGGTGGGCTATAGATGGACTGTAGATTGACTATTGGTGGGCTATTGGTGGGCTATAGATGGACTATTGGTGGGCTATAGATGGACTATAGATTGACTATTGGTGGGCTATTGGTGGGCTATAGATGGGCTATTGGTGGGCTATATATGGGCTATTGGTGGGCTATAGATGGACTATAGATGGGCTATTGGTGGGCTATAGATGGGCTATTGGTGGGCTATAGATGGGCTATAGATGGGCTATTGGTGGGCTATAGATGGACTATTGGTGGGCTATTGGTGGGCTATAGATGGGCTATTGGTGGGCTATAGATGGACTATAGATGGACTATTGGTGGGCTATAGATGGACTGTAGATGGACTATTGGTGGGCTATAGATGGACTATTGGTGGGCTATAGATGGACTATAGATTGACTATTGGTGGGCTATTGGTGGGCTATAGATGGGCTATATATGGGCTATTGGTGGGATATAGATGGACTATAGATGGACTATTGGTGGGCTATTGGTGGGCTATAGATGGGCTATTGGTGGGCTATAGATGGACTATTGGTGGGCTATAGATGGACTATTGGTGGGCTATAGATGGGCTATAGATGGGCTATTGGTGGGCTATAGATGGGCTATTGGTGGGCTATAGATGGGCTATTGGTGGGCTATAGATGGACTATTGGTGGGCTATAGATGGGCTATAGATGGACTATTGGTGGGCTATAGATGGGCTATTGGTGGGCTATAGATGGGCTATTGGTGGGCTATTGGTGGGCTATAGATGGGCTATAGATGGACTATTGGTGGGCTATAGATGGACTATAGATGGTCTATTGGTGGGCTATAGATGGACTATTGGTGGGCTATTGGTGGGCTATAGATGGGCTATTGGTGGGCTATAGATGGACTATAGATGGACTATTGGTGGGCTATAGATGGACTGTAGATGGACTATTGGTGGGCTATAGATGGACTATTGGTGGGCTATAGATGGACTATAGATGGACTATTGGTGGGCTATAGATGGACTATTGGTGGGCTATAGATGGACTATAGATGGACTATTGGTGGGCTATAGATGGGCTATTGGTGGGCTATAGATGGGCTATTGGTGGGCTATAGATGGGCTATTGGTGGGCTATAGATGGGCTATTGGTGGGCTATAGATGGGCTATTGGTGGGCTATAGATGGGCTATTGGTGGGCTATAGATGGACTATTGGTGGGCTATAGATGGGCTA
>NW_027010698.1:0-25000 GCF_036934945.1 Oncorhynchus masou masou | reverse complement strand
AACCATCTGCCTTCTCTGTCTGCATATGGGTCTCGCCTTGTGTCATGATACTGTTATAGTTTAATGGCTGTGATAGGAGAAAACTGAGGATGGAACCACAACATTGCAGTTACTCCACAATACTAATCTAAATGACGGAATGAAACAAAGGAAGTCTGTACAGAATTAAAATATTCCAAACATGCACTCTGTTTGCAATAAGGCGCTGAATTAATGCTGTATTATATGTTTGGGGGAAATCCAACACAACACATCACTGAGCACCAGTCTTCCTATTTTCAAGCATAGTGATGGCTGCATCATGTTGTGGGTATACTTGTCATCAGCAAAGACTAGGGAGGTCTTTTTGAATATAAAGAAAATGAATAGAGCTAGGCACAGGCTGTCACACCCTGACCTTAGAGATCCTTTTTATCTCTATTTTGGTTTCAGGGTGTGAGTTGGGATGGGCATTCTATGTTTTGTGTTCTATGTTTTCTATTTCTCTGTGTTTGGCCGGGTGTGGTTCTCAATCAGAGGCAGCTGTCTATCGTTGTCTCTGATAGAGAACCATACTTAGGTAGCCTTTTCCCACCTGTGTTTTGTAAGGTAGTTGTTTTCTGTTTTTGTGTCTGCACCAGACAGAACTGTTTTGGTTTTGTTCGTTCTCTTTGTTATTTCAGTGTTCAGTTCAAATCAAAGTATGAACATGAACCACTGCAACTTGGTCCTCTCCTTCCAACAGCCGTTACACAGGCAATGTATAAAGAGAACCTGTTTCAGTCTGCTTTCCAACAGATACTGGGAGACAAATCCCCTTTCAGCAGGACAATAAACTAAAATGCAAGGACATTGGAGTTTGAATGTTACTAAGTGACCTAGTTACAGTTTTGACTTAAATCGTCTTGAAAATGTCTAGCAATGATCAACAATGAACTTGACAATGCTTGAAGAATTTAAAAAAGAATAATGGGCAAATATTGTACAATCAAGGTTTGCTAAGCTCTTAGACTCATCCAGAAAGGCTCACAGCTATAATCGCTGCCAAAGGTGATCTAACATGTGGGTTCAAATATACTTCTCTAATCAAAATAGCATCTTTTTCATTAATAAAAAAAACATGTTTCTTCCACTGAGACATTACAGAATATTTTGTGTAGATTGTTGAGAAAAAAAAATCTATTAAATCTATTTTAATCGCGCTTTGTAACACAACAAAATGTGGAAAAAGTCAAGGGGTGTGAAAACTTTCTGAAGGCCCTGTATGTCATCCACTGGTGGTGCCTATGTGCTGTTGAGCATAATACCATTCATAGCCTACACACATACAGAAACACACACACATTGTTGAAAGACACACATATCAGCATGTAACTAATATGCAAAGTAGGGTTCATAGAAAATACAGGAACACAACACGCAAATACACACAGACAGACACACACACAGAGCAGTGTTTAGCTAATGTGAATAACGGTATTGAGAGAAAGTTAACAGCTGGAGTGCATTCAGAAAGTACTGAGTTGCCTTGACTTTCTCTACATTTTGTTACGTTAGTTTTATTTTAAAATGTTTTTTTTTATCCACATCAATCTACACACAATACCCCATAATGACAAATTGAAAACAGGTTTTTAGACATTTTAGCTATTTTATTACAAATAAAAAACAGAAATACCTTATTTACATAAGTATTCAAATCATTTGCTATGAGGCTCGAAATTTAGCTCAGGTGCATCCTGTTTCCATTGATCATCCTTGAGATGTTTCTACAAATTGATTGGAGGCCACCTGTGGTAAATTCAATTGATTAGACATGATTTGGAAAGGCACGCAACTGTCTATATAAGGTCCCACAGTTGACAGTGCATGTCAGAGCAAAAACCAAGCCATGAGGTCAAAGGAATTGAAGGTCCTCAAGAACCCAATGGTGGAAGAAGTTTGGAACCACCAAAACACTTCCGAGAGCTGGCTGCCAAGCCAAACTGAACAATAGGGGGGAGAAGGGCCATGGTCAGGGAGGTGACCAAGAACCCGAGGGCCACACTAACAGAGCTCCAGAGTTCCTCTGTGGAGATGGGAGGACCTTCCAGAAGGACAACCATCTCTGCAGCATTCCACCAATCAGGCATTTATGATAGAGTGGCCAGACAGGAGCCACTCCTCAGTAAAAGGCACATGACAGCACGCTTGGAGTTTGCCAAAAGGCACCTAAATACTCCACGGCCATGAGAAACAAGATTTTCTCTGATCTGATGAAACCAAGATTGAACTCTTTGGCCTGAATGCCAAGCGTCACATCTGGAGGAAACCTGGCACCAACCCTACGGTGAAGCATGAATGTGGCAGCATCATGCTATGGGGATGTGTTTCAGCGGCAGGGACTGAGAGACTAGTCAGGATCGAGGCAAAGATGAACGGAGCAAAGTACAGCGAGATCCTTGATGAAAACCTGCTCTGGAGCTCTCAGGACCTCAGACTGGGGCGAAGGTTCACCTTCTAACAGGACAACAACCCTAAGCACACAGCCAAGACAACGCAGGAGTGGCTTCGGGACAAGTGACGGAATGTCCTTGAGTGGCCCGGCCAGAGCCCGGAATTTAACACAATCGAACATCTCTGGAGAGACCTGAAAATAGCTGTGCAGCAACGCTCCCCATCCAACCTGACAGAGCTTGAGAGGATATGCAGACTTTCTGAATGCACTATAGGTGCGAGATGACACAGCAGACAGGGAGAAGTGGAATGGGGGGTCTCCTCTTCAGCATACATAGCGGTCAACACCTCACATGTCCCTTTAACGTTTGTAGGTTATAGGTGTTGCAGGTTGTCGTAGCTATGAGTCAGGAAACTGAATATCCTTTGTGAAAACAGGAATCTGAAAATAGATTATGATACCTAGCTGATAAGCATGCATACTGCTGCAGAGAGAGAGAGAGAGAGAGAGAGAGAGAGAGAGAGAGAGAGAATGACAGAGTGACAGAGAGAGTGACAGAGAGAGAGAGAGAGATTGAGAGAGAGAGAGATTGACAGAGAGAGAGGGAAAGAGAGAGAGAGAGAGACAGAGAGAGGGAGAGAGAGAGATTGACAGAGAGAGAGAGAGAGAGAGAGAGAGAGAGAGAGAGAGAAAGATTGACAGAGAGAGATTGACAGAGAGAGAGAGAGAGAGAGAGATTGACAGAGAGAGAGAGAGATTGACAGAGAGAGATCGTTCACAGTCAGCCCACTGACACCCCTATCAGACCACTGCAAAATCACAGTCTACTTAAACAGAGCAATACTCAATCATGAGGCATCAAAGCCAAAGGAACTGTGTAACATTAAGAAATGCTATAGATTGCTATAGATGGAAGGAATGCAGTTTGGAAACCTACCAAAAAACAATTAGGCAACAACAAATTCAATCCCTTTTAGACAATTTCCTGGGTAAAACGTTCCACTGTAATAGTGAAGGTGTAAACTTGGCAGTAGAAAATCTTAACAGTATATTTGACATCTCAGCTTCCCTATCAAATCTAAAAATCTCAAATAGAAAACCGAAGAAAATTAACAACAATGACAAATGGTTTGATGAAGAATGCAAAAATCTAAGAAAGAAATTGAGAAACCTGTCCAACCAAAAACATAGAGACCCGGAAAACCTGAGTCTACGCCTTCACTATGGTGAATCACTAAAACAATACAGAAATACACTACGGAAAAAGAAGGAACAGCATGTCAGAAATCAGCTCAATGTAATTGAAGAATCCATAGACTCTAACCACTTCTGGGAAAATTGGAAAACACTAAACAAACAACAACACGAAGAATTATCTATCCAAAATGGAGATGTATGGGTAAACCACTTCTCCAATCTGTTTGGCTCTATAACAAAGAATAAAGAGCAAAAACATATACATGATCAAATACAGATCTTAGAATCAACTATTAAAGACTACCAGAACCCACTGGATTCTCCAATTACATTGAATGAGTTACAGGACAAAATAAAAACCCTCCAACCAAAAAAGGCCTGTGGTGTTGATGGTATCCTCAATGAAATGATCAAATATACAGACAATAAATTCCAATTGGCTACACTAAAACTCTTTAACATCATCCTTAGCTCTGGCATCTTCCCCAATATTTGGAACCAAGGACTGATCACGCCAATCCACAAAAATGGAGACAAATTTGACCCCAATAACTACCGTGGAATATGCGTCAACAGTAACCTTGGGAAAATCCTCTGCATTATCATTAACAGCAGACTCGTACACTTCCTCAATGAAAACAATGTACTGAGTAAATGTCAAATTGGCTTTTTACCAAATTACCGTACAACAGACCATGTATTCACCCCGCACACCCTAATTGACAACCAAACAAACCAAAACAAAGGCAAAGTCTTCTCATGCTTTGTTGATTTCATAAAAGCCTTTGACTCAATTTGGCATGAGGGTCTGCTATACAAACTGATGGAAAGTGGTGTTGGGGGTAAAACATACGACATCATAAAATCCATGTACACAAACAACAAGTGTGTGGTTAAAATTGGCAAAAAACACACAAATTTCTTCACACAGGGTCGTGGGGTTAGACAGGGATGCAGCTTAAGCCCCACCCTCTTCAACATATATATCAACGAATTGGCGCGGGCACTAGAAAAGTCTGCAGCACCCGGCCTTACCCTACTGGAATCCGAAGTCAAATATCTGCTGTTTGCTGATGATCTGGTACTTCTGTCACCAACCAGTGAGGGCCTACAGCAGCACCTAGATCTTATGCACAGATTCTGTCAGACCTGGGCCCTGACAGTAAATCTCAGTAAGACCAAAATAATGGTGTTCCAAAAAAGGTCCAGTCACCAGGACCACAAATACAAATTCCATCTAGACACTGTTGCCCTAGAGCACACAAAAAACTATACATACCTTGGCCTAAACATCAGCGCCACAGGTAACTTCCACAAAGCTGTGAACGATCTGAGAGACAAGGCAAGAAGGGCATTCTATGCCATCAAAAGGAACATAAATTTCAACATACCAATTAGGATTTGGCTAAAAAATACTTGAATCAGTCATAGAGCCCATTGCCCTTTATGGTTGTCAGGTCTGGGGTCCCCTCACCAACCAAGACTTCACAAAATGGGACAAACACCAAATTGAGACTCTGCACGCAGAATTCTGCAAAAATATCCTCCGTGTACAACGTAGAACACCAAATAATGCATGCAGAGCAGAATTAGGCCGATACCCACTAATTATCAAAATCCAGAAAAGAGCCGTTAAATTCTATAACCACCTAAAAGGAAGCGATTCCCAAACCTTCCACAACAAAGCCATCACCTACAGAGAGATGAACCAGGAGAAGAGTAACCCTAAGCAATCTGGTCCTGGGGCTCTGTTCACAAACACAAACACACCCTACAAAGCCCCAGGACAGCAGCACAATTAGACCCAACCAAATCATGAGAAAACAAAAAGATAATTACTTGACACATTGGAAAGAATTAACAAAAAAACAGAGCAAACTAGAATGCTATTTGGCCCTACACAGAGAGTACACAGCGGCAGAATACCTGACCACTGTGACTGACCCAAAATTAAGGAAAGCTTTGACTATGTACAGACTCAGTGAGCATAGCCTTGCTATTGAGAAAGGCCGCCGTTGGCAGACATGGCTCTGAAGAGAAGACAGGCTATGTGCTCACTGCCCACAAAATGAGGTGGAAACTGAGCTGCACTTCCTAACCTCCTGCCCAATGTATGACCATATTAGAGAGACATATTTCCCTCAGATTACACAGATCCACAAAGAATTCGAAAACAAATCCAATTTTGAAAAACTCCCATATCTACTGGGTAAAATTCCACAGTGTGCCATCAGAGCAGCAAGATTTGTGACCTGTTGCCACGAGAAAAGGGCAACCAGTGAAGAACACACACCATTGTAAATACAACCCATATCTATGCTTATTTATTTTATCTTGTGTCCTTTACCATTTGTACATTGTTAAAACACTGTATATATATATAATATGACATTTGTAATGTCTTTATTGTTTTGAAACTTCTGTATGTGTGATGTTTACTGTTAATTTTTATTGTTTATTTCACTTTATATATTCACTTTATATATTATCTACCTTACTTGCTTTGGCAATGTTAACACGTTTCCCATGCCAATAAAGCCCTTGAATTTAATTGAATTGAGATATTGACAGAGAGAGAGAGAGAGAGAGAGATAGATAGATAGAGAGAGAGATTGACAGAGAGAGAGAGAGAGAGAGAGATTGACAGAGAGAGAGAGAGAGACTGAGAAAGAGAAATATAGAAAGAGAGAGATGCTGCATTAGTTGTGTAACCACATGGATGGCTCATTCCTGGAAGTATGAGAGCCTCTCGTTCATGGAAATATAAATAAGGCTCTTTGTAGGGGTGTTGAAGTGACCTCAGATTTATAGGGAGGGATGTTCGATGGGTAGTGTGATATGCAGAGTAACGACAGCAGGTAGCGAGAGGCTCTCTTCTGTGTAAAACTCTCCCATAGACACACATGAGCAACATCAAAAGGAGTCAGTTCACTGAGTGTTTTTGAAATATATCTAATCCTATACGTAGCAATATACATTCTGTATGGGCGGGGTGAGTGAGTTGAGTGTGTGGCTGTATGGGGAGTGAGTGTGAGTGCCTGGAGCTGGGTTGGTTCAGTGTTCTAACTGTGGCCCTCCTCTCTCTGTGTGCTCTCCAGCCTCCCTCCCTGCCTGCCTCCCACACAGCCAGGGCCCAGTGTGAAACTACTGTTGGCTGACAGGTAGCTCTGTCTTAAAGGAGTGATAGTGAAAGCAGAGAGATATCCATAGATGACCAGGTGGTCAAAGCTGTGCACCTCTTTCCTGGTCAAGTCCACCACATATGTGCACATGCACACACACACACACACACACACACACACACACACACACACACACACACACACACACACACACACACACACACACACACACACACACACACACACACACACACACACACACACACACACACACACACACACACACACACACACACACACACACACTGCACACCTCTCTCTACAGCCCAGTTCTGCTTCACCAAACAAACACACTAAATAGCCCAGAGCTGCTTACTTGTCCTTGGCTCTCTCTGAGGGGAGAGACCTTATCAGGGGCCTCTCAGATGGAAAAGGATGAGAGGAGAATAGGATGAGAGCAAGAAAGTATGAGAGAGGAGAGAGGAGAGGAGAAGAGGGAACAGCATGGCCCAGAGCTGCATGAGCAAGAGAGCTCTCTGACTGTGATCCGTCGCCCACACACATCACACACACACACGCACGCACGCACGCACACACACACACACACACACACACACACACACACACACACACACACACACACACACACACACACACACACACACACACACACACATACAAACAGCTCTTTGACACTATCTGTGATCCACCTCCCACACACATTCAATGTATACACAAAATCTCTTCCTTTCTCTCGCCCCCCCTCCCTCTCTCCCCCCCCCTCTCTCTCCCCTCTCTCTCTCTGTCTCTCCCTCTCCCTTCTCTCTCTCTCTCTCCCCCCTCTCTCCCCCCCCCCACTCTCTGTCTCTCTCTCTCTCTCTTAAACTCACACACATACACACAGCTATTTGACACTCTGACAGTGATCTACCGCCCACTGCCTCTCAATAAGCACGATGAAGCACAGCTCGAATACACAAATGTACAGAATACACACAGGAAGACACCCAGCCAACCTACTGCCTGTCTCTGAGAAGGAGCTCTGTGAGATTGGGACATGGACATACACACACACACACACACACACACACACACACACACACACACACACACACACACACACACACACACACACACACACACACACACACACACACATTCACAAACACAAACATATAACACTGTAAGTATACACACAAACACAAACATATAACACTGTAAGTATACACACAAACACAAACATATAACACTGTAAGTATACACACACACACAAACATATCACACTATAAGTACACACACATACACACAAACATATAACACTATAAGTACACACACACACACAAACATAAACATATCACACTATAATTACACACACACACACACACACACACACACACACACACACACACACACATACACACACAAACACGAACATATGACACTGTAAGTACACACACACACACACACAATAGTGCACAGAGGACGCAAATGCATGCAGACCTTCATACTCTTAAAATACACACTTGACTCACACACTGAAACACACAACAGTTAAATAAAGGTTAAAAGAACCCAGCCAGGAGGAGATGAAGACGAGAACATGTTCTTTCACCCTATCTGGCACAGACACTGTGAACTAATCAAGCCCTGCCTCTCTCTGGACTGCAGTCCTAGTATCAACAGCTGATCGTCCCGTTGCTAAGGCAATTTAGAGAATGGGCCCTGGTTACACAATGTCTCAGTCTATGCAAACAGACACACTGCCAACAAAATAACACCATCACAGAGGCCCTCATTCCTGAGGTACACACACACACACACACACACACACACACTTTTTTTTCTCATCACTATTGGTTGGATTCTGTAAGTAAGCATTTCACTGTAAGGTATTGTATTCGGTGCACGTGCCAAATAAACTTTGATTTGATTTGATTTGACTCACACACAGACACCTAGAACCTCAAAGGGTGAAGAACCCTGAAGAACCCCTTTTGAACCCTTTTTTGTAAGAGTGAAAAACTGCTTCTGAGATAAAAGATTAATAGAATAGAATATGATGTAACACATAGAAATGGACTGAATAGAACAGAGGGAGCGAAATATGTTCTATTCCATTCACTGTGCAATCTACAGTATGTGCATTCCATTCCATTCTTTGGGGGCGGCAGGTAGCCTAGCGGTTAAGAGCGTTGAGACAGTAACTCCCTT
Source organism: Oncorhynchus masou masou (assembly GCF_036934945.1). Classification (NCBI taxonomy): domain Eukaryota; kingdom Metazoa; phylum Chordata; class Actinopteri; order Salmoniformes; family Salmonidae; genus Oncorhynchus; species Oncorhynchus masou. Next base: position 16,054 of record NW_027010698.1, on the reverse strand, counting down.
GAGCAAGGCAGATAATCCCCCAACAACATGGACGTCAAGTAAGGGAGTCCCCCGCACCTCTCTGATTCAGAGTGGTTGGGTTAAATGCGGAAGACACATTTCAGTTGAATTAATTCCGTTATGTAACTAACTTGGTACCCCTTCCCCTTCCCTATTTCCAGGGTCCTTCTAATGAGCAGAGATAATGTTGTCTAAATTGCATCCAGAACATTCTGCCTCTTTGCTCTGTTCTTGTACCCACCTGTGCAGTTGGGATCATCACCGCTCCATTGTCGGTCGCCTTGGCAACGACGGATGGCTGCATCCAAGCCATTGGGCAACATGTAGCCTGTGTCACAACGCACCTCGAGGAGGGCAGAGAAAGAGGGAGTGGGAGAGAGGAGGGAAGCAACAAAGCTGTTCCCTGAGGGAAGGGGCCAGGGACAAGTACGACCTGGGGAAGAAAGAGAGGAAGAGATGGAGGAGTGGAGAGTTTAACGAGGAAAGATCAGATAATCAAGAACAGTTTAGAATGGGCTTAGTGTGTTTCTGGGCAGATGATGATGATGTAAAGCCATGTTGAGTGCCCTCATTTCCTCATTTGGAACACACATGAACATGTGCAATGATTTAAATTAACCCCCGCAGCTAAGGCCCAACTGACAAACAAGAACACAAACACGTACCTGGAGCCACACAGCTGACGTCCAACTGACAAACCAGAACACAAACACGTACCTGGAGCCACACAGCTGAGGTCCAACTGACAAACCAGAACACAAACACGTACCTGGAGCCACACAGCTGAGGTCCAACTGACAAACCAAAACATACACGTGAACCTGGAGCCACACAGCTGAGGTCCAACTGACAAACAAAGAACACACACACACATGTACCTGGAGCCACACAGCTGAAGACACACTGACAAAACAGAACACACACACGTACCTGGAGCCACACAGCTGAGGCCACACTGGCCGTCACACAGACACTGGCGCTTGTTGCCACAGTCCTTGTCCTGTGTACAGGGTTTTGGACACGTCCTTCTCCGCTCGTTACCCAGCAGCCTCTCTGGACACGCATCATATGCCTGGACTAGGAGAGAGACAGAGGTGGAGAGATGTGGCCTTCTAGCTCAGTTGGTAGAGCATGGTGAATGCAACGTAAGCATGGTGGGTTTGATATCCGGGACCACCCAAATGAGAAAACGTTTTTTATGTCTGCATGACTGTAAGTCACTTTGGATATAAGTGTCTACTAAATGGCATATATTGTTATATTATGTCAGAGGTCTTCAACCCCCCTCCCACGTAAACCGTCCACCAAGGGACCCCCTCCCACATAAACCGTCCACCCAGGGACGCCCTCCCAGGTAAACCGTCCACCCAGGGACCCCCTCCCAGGTAAACCGTCCACCCAGGGACACCCTCCCACGTAAACCGTCCACCCAGGGACGCCCTCCCACGTAAACCGTCCAACCAGGGACCCCCTCCCAGGTAAACCGGACACCCAGGGACCCCCTCCCAGGTAAACCGTCCACCCAGGGACCCCCTCCCACGTAAACCGTCCACCCAGGGACCCCCTCCCACATAAACCGTCCACCCAGGGACCCCCTCCCAGGTAAACCGGACACCCAGGGACCCACTCCCAGGTAAACCGTCCACCCAGGGACGCCCTCCCAGGTAAACCGTCCACCCAGGGACCCCCTGCCAGGTAAACCGTCCACCCAGGGACCCCCTGCCAGGTAAACCGGACACCCAGGGACCCACTCCCAGGTAAACCGTCCACCCAGGGACGCCCTCCCAGGTAAACCGGACACCCAGGGACGCCCTCCCAGGTAAACCGTCCACCCAGGGACCCACTCTCAGGTAAACCGTCCACCCAGTGACCCCCTGCCAGGTAAACCGGACACCCAGGGACCCACTCCCAGGTAAACCGTCCACTCAGGGACGCCCTCCCAGGTAAACCGTCCACCCAGGGACCCACTCCCAGGTAAACCGTCCACCCAGGGACGCCCTCCCAGGTAAACCGTCCACCCAGGGACGCCCTCCCAGGTAAACCGTCCACCCAGGGACGCCCTCCCAGGTAAACCGTCCACACAGGGACGCCCTCCCAGGTAAACCGTCCACCCAGGGACCCACTCCCAGGTAAACCGTCCACCCAGGGACGCCCTCCCAGGTAAACCGTCCACCCAGGGACGCCCTCCCAGGTAAACCGTCCACCCAGGGACGCCCTCCCAGGTAAACCGGACACTCAGGGACCCACTCCCAGGTAAACCGTCCACCCAGGGACCCCCTCCCAGGTAAACCGTCCACCCAGGGACCCCCTCCCAGGTAAACCGTCCACCCAGTGACCCCCTGCCAGGTAAACCGGACACCCAGGGACCCACCCCCAGGTAAACCGGCCACCCAGGGACCCCCTCCCAGGTAAACCGGCCACCCTGTGTTGGGAAAAATGTATGTCCAAGACAAGTCAAGAAAGCTTACTTTCTTAATTGGCTCCAATAAGTGTAATTGTCTTTATATTAGGAGTTGAGAAATAAAGTTGGCATCATTAGATGCTATTTTCTACTGTTGATATGTAATTCAAAATTCCTTTATTCTGTTGTTGCTAGCAATATTCATAAAAACACCGAGAGACCACATATACAGTACCAGTCAAAAGTTTGGACACCTACTCATTCCAGGGTTTTTCTTTATTTTTACTATTTTCTACATTGTAGAATAATAGTGAAGACATCAAAACTATGAAATAACACATATGGAATGATGTAGTAAATGTATTTTTTAACAAATCAAAATATATATTCTTCAAAGTAGCCACCCTTTCCCTTTATGACAGCTTTACACACTCTTGGCATTCTCGCAACCAGCTTCATAAGATAAGGTAGTCACCTGGAATAAATTTCAATTAAGCCTTGTTTTAAAAGTACATTTTTGGAATTTATTTCCTTCTTAATATGTTTGAGCCAATCAGTTGTGTTGTGACAATGTAGTGGTGTGTTGTGTCTTTACTATCATTAACTGAAGACTGATAGTTTTTATCAAAGATTCTCTGTAATTAGTATTACGCGATTAGACTGATTAATCATGTAACCGTAATTACTAGGAAGTTGGGGCACCAAGGAAAAATATTCAGATTACAAAGTTATAATTTCCTAAAATAACTTTTCAGATATTTTATCTGATCAATTAGTCTTCGAATGAATGAATGATTTACTTTACCTCACGTTAGTCTCATTTCAAACGTTGTAAATTGTTGGTTATCTGCACGAACCCATTCTTCACTGTGAGTCATCCATACATCAATTGTCTTAAATTATTTATTTATTACTAACTAAGTAATTCACAGAAATGCATAAACAAACAAACAAACAAGGTAAATGTGGTTACATGAAATGGTAGGAGAATGTGCCCTAGTGGGCTGAACCGGCATGGCGGCTTGTCAGACAAAAGGGGAAGTGGGGTTGACTTAGAAGTCACTACAGAGTGATAATTATAACAATTGAAATGATAATCCTTTGCACATGAACACTCACTCATTCGGGAACAATTACAATCAATATATATATTTATGCTCAGTGTGTCGTTTTGATCGCTGGTGAAAAGTTTGTTTATTTTGTAGAATTGTCCGTCTCTCTCCCTCTCTCTCACTCTCTCTCTCTGTCGTGGTTATAGTGGATAGTTCAAAGTGCTATTAATTTGTTTCGTTATAGAATGGATATTTCGGCAGTTGTCGTTCTTCGCATTCAATGATACCGAATTCCTAGCTGCAGACTAGTAATTAATATCAAAGACTTGTTCTTATTCTGTCGGTATCGATAGTCTAAGAGTTTAACCACGTGGTATGGTTAAAAGATTCAGCAATGGTCTACAACCTTTGTCTCCCCTAATGGAGAAAAACATGGTCTGCAACCTTTAGCCATCTCGTACTTGAGATAAGCTCGGTCTGCTGATCGAAAACCCGAGTGGGGGTTTTGTTCGGAAGGGCCGAAAAAGGGCTCTCCCAGGAGGCCTGACCCTCACTGGGGTCAGGAGCGGTCCTCTGATTTAGTTCAAATTAAAAGGGAATTGTATTTTTCTTCATTAATTAAACAGTCCAAAATCATATTACACAATTATACAAACAGTATCATACCTACTCATTCATCTTATACAACAATTAGATGTAAACCTTGTATCTGAGGCTATTATATAAACAGCGTTATGGTAATGTGGCCACACCGTTTCCCATGAGCTTCCCCAAGTTGTACCAAATGGACCAGTTCGTAGCTGGATTCTTCACCAATCTTTTATACTTTCTCAGGAACATGAAATTTGTTCGTACCTCAAGTTCTGTGAGATGGAAGGAATTCCTTTGTCCTCTATGAAAATGTACTCTGCCTCTTATACTGTGTGTCCATGAGGAGATCCTCAGGAATTTACGACGTCTCTCTGACCACAGCAACCTAGTTGAAGGAGGCAAAGGGGAGGCAGGGAGAGGGGGATGGGGCTTATACCCAAAGAGGCTAACGTCATGACAGGGGGTAAACAGAAGATGGCTCAATTTGGTAAAAGACCAAGACCTTATTAGAACAGCTCAAATAAGCAAAGAAAAATGACAGTCCATCATTACTTTGAGACATGAAGATCAGTCAATACGAAAAATGTCAAGAACTTTGAAAGTTTCTTCCAGTGCAGTTGCAAAAACCATCAAGCTCTATGATGAAACTGTCTCTCATGAGGACCGCCACAGGAAAGGAAGACCCAGAGTTACCTCTGCTGCAGAGGATAAGTTCATTAGAGTTACCAGCATCAGAAGTTGCAGCCCAAATAAATGCTTCACAGAGTTCAAGTAACAGACACATCTCAACATCAACTGCCCAGAGGAGACTGCATAAGTCAGGCCTTCATTGTCGAATTGCTGCAAAGAAACCTATACCAAAGGACACCAATAAGAAGAAGAGACTTGCTTGGGCCAAGAAACACAGGCAATTAGATCGGTGGAAATATGTCCTTTGGTCTGATTTTTTGGTTCCAAATGTCATGTCTTTTGTGAGATGCAGGGTAGGTGAATGAATGATCTCTGCATGTGTATTTCCCACCATGAATCATGGAGGAGGAGGTGTGATGGTGTGGGGGTCCTTTGCTGGAGACACTATCTGTGATTTATTTAGAATTCAAAGCACACTTAACCAGCATGACTACCACTGCTTTCTACAGCAATATGCCACCCCATCTGGTTTGCACTTAGTGGGACTATCATTTGTTTTTCAACAGGACAATGACCCAAAACACACCTCCAGGTATATAAGGGAGAGAGTGATGGAGTGCTGCATCAGATGACCTGGCCTCCACAATCCCCCAACCCCAACCAAATTGAGATGGTTTGGAATGAGTTGGACTGCAGAGTGAAGGAAAAGCAGTCAACAAGTGCTCATGTGGGAACTCCTTCAGTTGGAAAAGCATTCCAGGTGAAGCTGGTTGATAGAATGCCAAGAGTTGGCAAAGCGGACATCAAGGAAAAGGTTGGCCTCTTTGAAGAATATCAAATATAAAATATATTTGGATTTGTTTAACACGTATTTGGCTTGTACATGATTCCATGTGTTATTTCATAGTTTTGATGTCTTCACTATTATTCTACAATGTAGAAAATAGTAAAAATAAAGAAAAACCCTTGAATGAGTAGGTGTATCCAAACTTTTGACTGGTACTGTATATATTATATTTTTTTACAGACAGCATGCATTACCTAGGTGGACCCCCAGTTGAATTATGTACAGGGCCTTCAGAAGGTTTTCACATCCCTTGACTTTTTCCACATTTTGTTGTGTTACAGCCTGAATTTAAAATTACTTGAGGTTTTCTGTCACACATAATGTCAAAGTGGAATTATGTTTTTAGAAATTGTTACAAATTAATAAAAAATGTAAATCTGAAATGTCTTGAATCAAGTATTCAACCCCTTTGCTATGGCAAGCCTAAAATACTTCAGGAATAAACATTTGCTTAACAAGTCACATAATAAGTTGGATGGACTAACTCTGTGTGCGATAATAGTGTTTAATAACATATTTATTTTTGAATGACTACTCCATCTCTGTACCCCACACATACAATTATCTGTAAGGTCCCTCAGTTGAGCAGTGAATTTGAAACACAGATTCAACAAAAAAGATCAGGGAGGTTTTCCAATGCCTCAGAAAGAAGGGCACCTATTGGTATATGGGTATTAAAAAAAGCAGACACTGAATATCCCTTTGAACATGGTGAAGTTATAAATTACAAGTTGGATGGTGTATCAAATACACCCAGTCACTATAAAGATACAGGCGTCCTTCCTAACTCAGTTGGCAGAGAGGAAGGAAACCGCTCAGGGATTTCACGATTAGGCCAATGGTAACTTTAAAACAGTTACAGAGTTAAATGGCTGTGATAGGAGAAAACTGAGGATGGATCAACAACATTGTAGTTACTCCATAATAGTAACCTAAATGACAGAGCGAAAATAAGCAAGCATGTACTGTCACACCCTGATCTGTTTCACCTGTCTTTGTGCTTGTCTCCACCCCCAAGTGTTTTATACCTGTGTTCTCTGTTTATCTGTTGCCAGTTCGTTTTGTTTCGTGAAACCTACCAGCATTTTTACACTTGCTCCTGTCTGTTCTAGTTCCTGTTTTCTAGTTTTTCCTGGTTTTGACCATTCTGCCTGCCCTGACCCTGAGCCTGCCTACCGTTCTGGGCCTTTTGCACCCTATCTGGATTACTGACCTCTGCCTGCCCTTGACCTGTCGTTTTGCATGCCCCTGTCCTAGTAATAAACTTGTGTTACTTCAACACTGTCTGCATCTGGGTCTTACCTGAAACGTGCCATGTACAGAATAAAAATATTCCCAAAATACATCCTGTTTGCAATAAGGCACTAAAGTAAAACTGCAAAACAATTGGAATTTCCTGAATACAAAGCATTTTGTTTGGGACAAATCTAACACAACACATCACTTAGTACCACTCTTCATATTTTCAAGCATGGTGGTGGCTGCATCTTGTGGGTATACTTGTCTTTGGCAAGGACTAGCGAGTTGTTTAGGATAAAAAAAGAAATGGAATAGAGCTAAGCACAGGCAAAATCCTAGAGGAAAACCTGTTTCAGTCTGCTTTCCAACAGACACTAGGATACAAATTCACCTTTCACCAAGACAATAACCCCAAATACAAGGCCAAATATACACTGGAGTTGCTTACCAAGATGACATAGAATGTCCCTGAGGGGCATAGTTAGAATGTTGACATAAATCGGATTGAAAATGGCTGTTTAGCAATGATCAACAACCAACTTAACAGAGCTTGAAGAATAAATAAAAAATTATGTGCAAATATTTTGGGCTCCTGAGTGGTGCAGTGGTCTAAGACACTACATCTCAGTGCAAGAGGAGTCACCTGTTTCGAATCCAGGCTGCATCACATCCGGCCGTGATTGGGCGGCATTGTCCAGGTTTGTAAATAAGAATTTGTTCTTAACTGACTTGCCTAGTTAAATAAAAAAAAATTGGAGTTCTGTGATTTCATCTCTTCCTAGGAATCCATTGTATTGTTCTTCCATGTGTTTAACATCAAACACATCATTAATTCATATCCGCAATACAGCATGGACTGTAAGCCCAGCACGCACACACAGACACAGAGAGAGAGAGAGACACACCCTTAATGTACAGCACATCTGGAACAGAGAAAGAGGGGTCCCCCAACTCATGTTCTCTCATGCTGACAGCTGCACATGTATGACCAATTAATGACATATATTCATATACTGTACACACAGGTGGACACAGGGACACACACACATACTACATACACACAACTGTGCAAACACACATACACAGACATTGTCTCTCATACAGCTGCAGTACACTGCCCTACCATAGCCGCAAGCAGGGGTGCTGAGGGTGCTGCAGTACACTGCCCTACCATAGCCGCAAGCAGGGGTGCTGAGGGTGCTGCAGCACCCCCTGAAAAATATACATTTAAAAAAGAAAAACAAAATTGGTGAACTGGGCCTTTATTACTCCTGTATACGTGGGGAAATTCACTTACAGTGTGTTACATTTAGTTTAGTATTGTGTCTCATATTCCTAGCACGCAATGACTACTTCAAGCTTATGACTCTACAAACCTGCATTTGTTTTGGTTGTGTTTTGGATTATGTTGAGCATAATAGAAATGAATGCCAAATGATGTATTGTGTCATTTTGGAGCAACGTTTACTGTTAATACGAATAGAATAGGTTTCTGAACACTATTACATTAATGTGGATGCTACCATGATCGCTAAAAATCGTGAGTTATTCGTGAATAAGGATGAGTGAGAAGGTTACAGAGGCATACAGTAAATATCATACCACCCAACGACTGCTAACCTCTGAGAGATTAGTGTGTTTTGCATGCTTTGTACAAAACACAACCCAAAAAAACTTCAAATGCATTCAATAACTTTGTAGTCTTGAGTGTATCAGCATGCCCCAACCATAACACACAACCAAAACCACAGCCTATGTCAATACAACAAAGACAGGAACAAATATTCAATATGCAGTACATTCATTGAAAAACAAATGCAAGCTCTAGATTTTTAAATGATCTGAAATAATCATCTGATTTACTGATCTATCCAAGGGCCAAACCAAAGCCCAGCTCAGTCTAGGTGGGACAAGCTCTGTCTCGGAATCACATACAGTTACATAGTGTCATAGACAATGTGTGTGAGAGAGAGATAGAGGTCTGAACTGAGCTTACCTGCAGTCTGCAGAGAGACAGAGCCAGCCAGAGCCCACAGAGACAGCAGCAGCACAGAGGTCATCCTTCCAGCCTAGACCCTGGTCTCAGCCGTTATGTGGGAGGCACACTGGGAAACAGAACATTTTGGGGAGAGGGGAACAAAAGGGAAAAAGGGGGGAGAGGGAGGGATAAGGTACAGCCCGGGAACACACATCTGGTTTGCGTTGAGTGTTTAGAACACTGGGTAAAATTCCATTGGAAGAGACCTTTCACCCATTTATGTTGATAGAGCTGAGAGAAGGGGGTCAAGAGGTCAAACAGAGCAGCTGACATTACAGTCTCCCACTCACACACATTACATTACATTTACATTTAAGTCATTTAGCAGACGCTCTTATCCAGAGCGACTTACAAATTGGTGAATTCACCTTCTGACATCCAGTGGAACAGCCACTTTACAATAGTGCATCTAAATAATTTAAGGGGGGGGGGTGAGAAGGATTACTTTATCCTATCCTAGGTATTCCTTGAAGAGGTGAGGTTTCAGGTGTCTCCGGAAGGTGGTGATTGACACACATACCTGTAATCAACAGGGTCTACTGATCAAACAGTTACAGGTTCTATTACTACCTGAGCCAGATCTCAAACACACACACACATTGATAATGTAAGGGGTGCGTACTGGCGGCAGAGAAGTCAGGCGCAGGAGAGCGAAAACTGTGTTAGAATGGCGCAGTTTAATAATAAATATCACTATAAACAGAACAATCAATACAATGGATACAAAACTAGTCACACACCAGAAATAACGTGCACAAGCACTTACAATAAACAATTCCGGACAAGGACATGGGGGGAACAGAGGGTTAAATACACAACATGTAATGATGGTATTGAAACCAGTTGTGTGGGAAAACAAGACAAAATGAAAAATGGATCAATGATGGCTAAAAGACCGGCAACGCCGACCGCCGAATGCCGCCTGAACGAGGAGAGGAACCAACTGCGGTGGAAGTCGTGACAGTACCCCCCCATGACGCGCGTCTCCAGCAGCGCGCCGACACCGGCCTCGGGGACGACCCGGAGGGCGAGGTGCAGGGCGAGCCGGACGAAGACGGTGGAACTGTTGAAGCATTGAAGGGTCTAACACGTCCTCGAACGGAACCCAGCACCTTTCCTCCAGACTGTACCCCTCCCACTCCACGAGATACTGAAGGCCCCTCGCCCGATGCCTCGAATCCAGTATGGAACGAACAGAGAACGCTGGGGCCCCCTCGATGTCCAAAAGGGGCGGAGGAACCTCCCGCACCTCAGACTCCTGCAGCGGGCCAGCCACCACCGGCCTGGGGAGACACATGGAACGAGGAGTTAATATGGTAATCGGGAGGAAGCTGTAACCTATAACAAACCTTGTTCACTCTCCTCAGGACTTTAAATGGCCCCATAAACTGCGGACCCAGCTTCCGGCAGGGCAGGCGGAGGGGCAGGTTTCGGGTCGAGAGCCAGTCCCGGTCCCCCGGTGCGAACACTGGGGCCTCACTGCAGTGACGGTCTGCGTTCTCTTTTTGGCGCAGCACGGCCCGCTGAAGGTGAACATGGGCAGCTTCCCTTGTCTCCTCCATGCGCCTGAACCGCTCGGTCTGACTTTGATGCCAAGGCGCCAGAACCGGCTGGTACCCCAGTACGCACTGGAAGGGAGAGAGGTTAGTGGAGGAGTGGCGAAGCGAGTTCTGTGCTATCTCGGCCCAGGGCACGAACGCCGCCCACTCCACCGGCCGGTCCCGGCAATAAGACCGCAGAAACCTGGCCACATCCTGGTTTACTCTCTCCACCTGCCCATTACTCTCGGGGTGAAGCCCCGAAGTAAGGCTGATCGAGACCCCCAGACGTTCCATGAACGCTTTCCAGATCCTAGACGTGAACTGGGGACCTCGATCAGACACTATATCCTCAGGCACCCCGTAGTGCCGGAAGACGTGCGTAAACAAGGCCTCCGCAGTCTGTAGGGCCGTAGGGAGAATGGGCAGAGGGAGGAGATGACAGGACTTAGAGATCCGATCCACAACAACCAGGATCGCGGTGTTACCCTGTGAGGGGAAGATTGGTAAGAAAATCCACCGACAGGTGCGGCCAAGGCCGTTGTGGAACGGGTAAGGGGTGTGGCTTCCCTCTGGGCAGGTGCCTAGGAGCCTTGCACTGGGTGCACACCGAGCAGGAGGAAACATAACCCTCATGTCCTTAGCCAAGGTAGGCCACCAGTACCTCACGCTCAAACAGCTCACTGTCCGTCCGATCCCAGGATGACCAAAGGAGGGTGACGTGTGGGCCCAATAGATCAACCAGTCACGAACAGCAGACATGGAGCTCATGGGTATCGGAGAGGGGGTACGGGTGGGAGGGGGGGGGGGAACCAACAGTCCCCGATCTGAACGTCCGCGGGTAGCCAGCAGGTTATGATGGACAGGTCCACCAGCTGGTCGAATGTGAGGGTGGTATCTCTGCAGGCCAACTCCCAATGGACGTCCTTGCGCAGACTGCAGTGATAATGGTACCGGAGTACCTGCCCCAGTTGACTCCATAAGTGAGGTCTGGAATTCTGTAAGGGGTGCGTACTGGCGGCAGAGAAGTCAGGCGCAGGAGAGCAAAAACTGTGTTAGAACGGCGCAGTTTAATAATAAAAATCACCGTAAACAGAACAATCAATACAATGGGTACAAAACCCGTCACACACCAGAAATAACGTGCACAAGCACTTACAATAAACAATTCCGGACAAGGACATGGGGGGAACAGAGGGTTAAATACACAACATGTAATGTTGGAGTTGAAACCAGGTGTGTGGGAAGACAAGACAAAACAAATGGAAAATGAACAACGGATCAATGATGGCTAGAAGACCGGCGACGCCGACCGCCGAACGTAGCCCGAACAAGGAGAGGAACTAAATTCGGGCGGAAGTTATGACAGATAAAGGTCCATAGACATCTGCTGATGTCATCTCTGTTGGACAGTTGTTTTTATTGAGTCACTTCAACAAAACTATACCATTTTACAGTTACTACTATAGTCTTCTTTCTATATCCTTTTTTATATTTAAAATACATATTTTGATAATAATGGAAACATTATTGTCATATCTTCTTATCATATATCATATGAGTGTTTATATTATATGAGTATTTATATTATATTAGTATTTTTATTGTATGAGTATTTATATTATATTAGTATATGGATTATATGAGTATTTATATCATATTATTATTATTATTGTTATTATTATAACTGTCACGTTCTGACCTTTATTTCCTTTGTTTTGTCTTTATTTAGTATGGTCAGGGCGTGAGTTGGGGTGGGCAGTCTATGTTTTGTGTTTCTATGTTTGGTTTCTGTTTCGGCCTAGTATGGATCTTAATCAGAGGCAGGTGTCGTTAGTTGTCTCTGATTGAGAATCATACTTAGGTAGACTGGGTTTCACTGTTGGTTTGTGGGTGTTTGTTTCCGTGTCTGTCATCACACAGGACTGTTTCGGTTTGGTTTTCGTTCATGTTCACATTTATTGTTTTGTAGTTCTTAGTGTTCAGTTTATGTTTTATAATAAACGATATGGACACTTACCACGCTGCGTTTTGGTCCGATCCCTGCTACACCTCCTCTTCAGACGAAGAGGAGGAAATCTGCCGTTGCAGAAACACCCACCACAAAAGGACCAAGCGGCATGGTAATGGGCAGAGCAGCGATGTCAGGATTTCTGGACATGGGAGCGAGATCTGGACTGTGTCACTACTTGGGAGGAGATAGACAGGTGGGCGGTCGACCCAGGGAGAGTGCCGGAGCCCGACTGGGATTCTCTGGAGCAGTGTGAGGAGGGATACCGCGAATGGAGTCAGCATGGCGGCGCGGTAGGAAGCCTGAGAGGCAGCCCCAAAATTTCTTGGGGGGCACACAGGGAGTGTGGCGAAGCCAGGTAGGAGACCTGTGCCAACTTCCTGTGCTTACCGGAGAGTGAGAGAGACCGGGCAGGCACCGTGTTATGCTGTGGAGCGCACGGTGTCCCCGGTGCGAGTGCATAGCCCGGTGCGGTACATTCCAGCTCCTCGTATCGGCTGGGCTAGAGTGGGCATCGAGCCAGGTGCCATGAAGCCGGCTCTACGCATTTGGTCTCCAGTGCATCTCCTTGGGCCGGCGTACATGGCACCAGCCTTACGCATGGTGTCCCCGGTTCGCCAGCACAGCCCAGTACGGCCTATTCCATGTCGCCGCACTGGTCAGGCTACGGGGAGCATTCAACCAGGTAAGGTTGGGCAGGCTCGGTGCTCAAGAGCTCCAGTGCGCCTGCACGGTCCGGTCTATCCAGTGCCACCTCCATGCACCAGCCCTCCGGTGGCAGCCCCCCGCACCAGGCTGTCTCTCCGTCTTCTGCCTACAGGGTCTCCCGCCTGTCCAGCGCTGCCAGAGTCTCCCGCCAGCCAGCCAGGAGCTGCCAGAGTCTCCCGCCAGCCAGCCAGGAGCTGCCAGAGTCTCCCGCCAGCCAGCCAGGAGCTGCCAGAGTCTCCCGCCAGCCAGCCAGGAGCTGCCAGAGTCTCCCGCCAGCCAGCCAGGAGCTGCCAGAGTCTCCCGCCAGCCAGCCAGGAGCTGCCAGAGCCGTCAGCCAGCCAGGCGATGACAGAATCGCCCATCACTCCAGCGCTGCCAGAGTCTCTTGCCTGTCCGGCGCTGCCGGAATCCCCCGTCCATTCAGGACCCATGTCTAGGGTTCCCAGTCCAAGGTCGGTGGCGAGGGTCTCTGCTTTAAAGAGGCCACGGAGGCGGGCGAAGAGGTGCACCAGAACTTTGGTGAAGTGGGGTCCACGTCCCGCGCCAGAACCGCCACCGCGGACAGACGCCCACCCAGACCCTCCCCATAGGTCCCTCCCCATCCGCACCTTTGGGGGGGGGGGGTACTGTCACATTCTGACCTTTATTTCCTTTGTTTTGTCTTTATTTAGTATGGTCAGGGTGTGAGTTGGTGGGCAGTCTATGTTTTGTGTTTCTATGTTTGGTTTCTGTTTCGGCCTAGTATGATTCTCAATCAGAGGCAGGTGTCGTTAGTTGTCTCTGATTGAGAATCATACTTAGGTAGCCTGGGTTTCACTGTTGGTTTGTGGGTGTTTGTTTCCGTGTCTGTGTTTGTCACCACACAAGACTGTTTCGGTTTGGTTTTCATTCATGTTCACATTTATTGTTTCGTAGTTCTAAGTGTTGTTTGTTTTATAATAAATGATATGGACACTTACCACACTGCGTTTTTGGTCCGATCCCTGCTACACCTCCTCTTCAGATGAAGTGGAGGAAATCTGCCGTTACAGTAACACGTGACCACAAAGCACATCCATCCAAAACAATATGTTTTGACCCTGTCCACTACAGCCCTGTTGATGTGGGTGCCCCCCCCCCCCATGTTTCCTATAGTGCACGAACAACTCCTTGGTCTTGCTGATGTTGAGGGAGAGGTTGTTGTCCTGGCAGCGTGTCCTAAGGGTCAGTGTGGCGGATGTGTTGTTACCTACCCTCACCCCCTGAGGGTGGCCCGTCAGGAATTCCAGGAGCCAGTTGCAGAGAGAGGTGTTCAGTCCCAGGGACCCAAGTTTGGTGACGAGGGCAGTGTTGTGTCTTTGGTTATGTCGGATTAAGTGATATGACATGCTATTCTATAAAATAATTTCTCCGTAATTAATATTACCTGATTGAGCTAATCATGTAAATGTAATTAACTGGAGAGTCGGGCACCACGAAATAATATTTATAGAACTGTTATCTTCCGAATAAACTCTTAAAGACCTAGTAATATTTCACATCAACAGCAGTCAATATTAATCGTCATCTTAATTCAGTCTCATCTGAAAGTTGTAAATTCTTGGTTATCTGCACGAATCCTGGCTAACAAGTTGAATTAGCAATGCAAAATTGGGTTTATTTATTTACTAAATACCTAACTAATCACACAGAATTACACACACATAATTAAATCATAACTTGATTACAAATTATGTCATAAAGGAAAACGTCCCTAGCGGGCAGAACAGATATGACTGAAATTGCATCGTCTGTATATCTATTGAGGCGGTATGCAAATTGGAGTGGGTCTGTAGGGTGACTGGGATGATAGAGTTAATGTGCGCCATGACCAGCCTATCAAAGCACTATATGATGACAAACAATGCCATTAATAATGATCAAATAGTTGCTTTGCTTTAAGCCACAAGCATCTAGTTCATGGAGTTCCACCTAAAAACACAACCACAACCACCCACACCCACACACACACCCACATATACTTAAATATTAGCTAAAATAAATATAAAGAGAGGACATCAAACTATTGCTAAAGAGTAGTACCACTACCAGTGACTTTGCTGATAAATACTTTGTTGAGGGAAAATGTACATGATACGATTGTGATGTGTTGTTGTCTCACCTAACCACACTACATGACCAAAGGAATATGTAGACAGTTGCTCGAACAACATCTCATTCTAAAATCATGGGCATTAATATGGAGTTGGTCCCCCCTTTGCTGCTATAACAGACTCCATTCTTCTGGGAAGGTTTTACACTAGACGTTGGAACATTGCTGTGGGGACTTGCTTCCATTCATCCACAAGAGTATTAGTGAGGTCAGGCACTGATGTTGGGTGATTATGCCTGGCTCACGGTCGGTGTTCTAATTCCTCCCAACTGTGTTCGATGGGGTTGAGCTCAGAGCTCTGTGCAGGTCAGTCAAGTTCTTCCACACCGATCTCGACAAACCATTTCTGTATGGAACTCGCTTTGTGCGGGATCATGAGTGGCGCAGTGGTCTAAGGCACGGCAAAAATAGTGCACAGGGGCAGTGTCATGCTGAAACAGGAAAGGGCCTGCCCCAAACTGTTGCCACAAAGTTGGAAGTCTAGAATGTCATTATATGCTGTAGCGTTAAGATTTCCTTTCACTGGAACTAAGGGGCCTAGCCCAATCCATAAAAACAGCCCAGACCATTTTTCCTCCACCAAACTTTACAATTGGCATGATGCATTGGGGCAGGTAGCATTTTCCTGGTATCCGCCAAACCCAGATTTGTCCGTCGGACTCCCAGATGGTGAAGCGTGATTCATCACTCCAGAAAACGCGTTTCCACTGGTTGTGTGCGGCTGCTTGGCCATGGAAACCCATTTCATGAAGCTCCCGGCAAAGTTGTGCTGAAATTGCTTCCAGAGGCAGTTTGGAACTCGGTAGTGTGTTGCAACCAAGGACAGACTATTTTTACATGTTACATGCTTCAGCACTTGGCAGTCCCG
>NW_027010697.1:0-29438 GCF_036934945.1 Oncorhynchus masou masou | reverse complement strand
ACCACACGTCAGAGAGGGCGTTAAACAATGGTGATGCACTACTACCTGTCAACCACACGTCAGAGAGGGCGTTAAACCATGGTGATGCACGACTACCTGTCAACCACACGTCAGAGAGGGCGTTACCATGGTGATGCACTACTACCTGTCAACCATACGTCAGAGAGGGCGTTAAACCATGGTGTTACACTACTACCTGTCAACCACACGTCAGAGAGGGCGTTAAACCATTGTGATGCACTACTACCTGTCAACCACACGTCAGAGAGGGCGTTAAACCATGGTGATGCACTACTACCTGTCAACCACACGTCAGAGAGGGCGTTACCATGGTGATGCACTACTACCTGTCAACCATACGTCAGGAGAGGGCGTTAAACCATGGTGTTACACTACTACCTGTCAACCGCACGTCAGAGAGGGCGTTAAACCATGGTGATAACCACATGTCAGAGAGGGCGTTAAACCGTGGTGATGCACTACTACCTGTCAACCACACGTCAGAGAGGGCGTTAAACCGTGGTGATGCACTACTACCTGTCAACCACACGTCAGAGAGGGCGTTAAACCGTGGTGATGCACTACTACCTGTCAACCACACGTCAGAGAGGGCGTTAAACCATGGTGATGCACTACTACCTGTCAACCACACGTCAGAGAGGGCGTTAAACCATGGTGATGCACTACTACCTGTCAACCACACGTCAGAGAGGGCGTTAAACCGTGGTGATGCACTACTACCTGTCAACCACACGTCAGAGAGGGTGTTAAACCGTGGTGATGCACTACTACCTGTCAACCACACGTCAGAGAGGGCGTTAAACCATGGTGATGCACTACTACCTGTCAACCACACGTCAGAGAGGGCGTTAAACCATGGTGATGCACTACTACCTGTCAACCACACGTCAGAGAGGGCGTTAAACCATGGTGATGCACTACTACCTGTCAACCACACGTCAGAGAGGGCGTTAAACCATGGTGATGCACTACTACCTGTCAACCACACGTCAGAGAGGGCGTTAAACCATGGTGATGCACTACTACCTGTCAACCACACGTCAGAGAGGGCGTTAAACCATGGTGATGCACTACTACCTGTCAACCACACGTCAGAGAGGGCGTTAAACCATGGTGATGCACTACTACCTGTCAACCACACGTCAGAGAGGGCGTTAAACCATGGTGATGCACTACTACCTGTTAACCACACGTCAGAGAGGGCGTTAAACCGTGGTGATGCACTACTACCTGTCAACCACACGTCAGAGAGGGCGTTAAACCGTGGTGATGCACTACTACCTGTCAACCACACGTCAGAGAGGGCGTTAAACCGTGGTGATGCACTACTACCTGTCAACCACACGTCAGAGAGGGCGTTAAACCATGGTGATGCACTACTACCTGTCAACCACACGTCAGAGAGGGCGTTAAACCATGGTGATGCACTACTACCTGTCAACCACACGTCAGAGAGGGCGTTACCATGGTGATGCACTACTACCTGTCAACCATACGTCAGAGAGGGCGTTAAACCATGGTGATGCACTACTACCTGTCAACCGCACGTCAGAGAGGGCGTTAAACCATGGTGATAACCACATGTCAGAGAGGGCGTTAAACCGTGGTGATGCACTACTACCTGTCAACCACACGGCAGAGGGCGTTAAACCATGGTGATGCACTACTACCTGTCAACCACACGTCAGAGAGGGCGTTAAACCGTGTGATGCACTACTACCTGTCATATCAGACCTGTGTCACTGCTGCTTCCTAGTCCATCCGTAGTCGTGGTGATCAGCTGGTCTGAATTACGTGACTTTTAAAGACGATCAGAGTATTTATCAGGACTGGAGTCCAGTTACACCATGAGACAAACCGTCCTCTAAAGGGTTTAATGACAGCTGTCCATCCCTAACTTTAGCCTTCAGCTTTCCACTTATCCCGTCAAGACGTCCCTCTTGTGGTCAGATTCCACTGGGATTTAGTAAACAACAGATTTGATGGAACACAGTCTCATAGCTGTGTACTGATATCGCTCTGTATTCTGTGCTTGCCCCTCTCTGCCTACTAGGAACTCTGAAGTCCTGCTAGCTTGTTCACCGTTCAGGCAGGTTGGCTAGCCAGTTCTAATCATGTAGTCCTGCTAGCTAGTTCACCATCCAGGCAGGTTGGCTAGCCAGTTCTAATCATGTAGTCCTGCTAGCTAGTTCACCGTCCAGGCAGGTTGTCTAGACTGTTCTAATCATGTAGTCCTGCTAGCTAGTTCACCGTCCAGGCAGGTTGGCTAGCCAGTTCTAATCATGTAGTCCTGCTAGCTAGTTCACCGTCCAGGCAGGTTGGCTAGCCAGTTCTAATCATGTAGTCCTGCTAGCTAGTTCACCGTCCAGGCAGGTTGGCTAGCCAGTTCTAATCATGTAGTCCTGGTAGCCAGTTCACCGTCCAGGCAGGTTGTCTAGACTGTTCTAATCATGTAGTCCTGCTAGCTAGTTCACCGTCCAGGGCAGGTTGGCTAGCCAGTTCTAATCATGTAGTCCTGCTAGCTAGTTCACTGTTCAGGCAGGTTGGCTAGCCAGTTCTAATCATGTAGTCCTGCTAGCTAGTTCACTGTCCAGGCAGGTTGGCTCGCCAGTTCTAATCATGCAGTCCTGCTAGCTAGCTCTCTGTCCAGGTAGGTTGTTTTGTTGTCCTAGGCTACCTGGCTAAAATGCTTGCTTGCTGGCCTAATGTCCTTTCATGGGCAACGATGAGCCAGCTAGTTAAAATTAGCCTTCTACATCTAGCTACATATTGAACTTCCATCCTCTCAGGGCAGGGGCACAATGTATGAATTTATGGTTGGATCAGAATCACTGTTATAATCATTGGTCAGTATGGAGAATTAAGTAAAACCACAAGTCCAAATCCCTATCTCCATCCCAGGCTAATTTAGAAAGGACAATTTTAGCTAGCCAGCCACAGGAGGACAACGACACAACAAGATGCAGTACTTGTAAAGAATTCTGTCAGTGACGTTTTGCTTTTGATGT
Source organism: Oncorhynchus masou masou (assembly GCF_036934945.1). Classification (NCBI taxonomy): domain Eukaryota; kingdom Metazoa; phylum Chordata; class Actinopteri; order Salmoniformes; family Salmonidae; genus Oncorhynchus; species Oncorhynchus masou. The sequence continues at coordinate 26,409 of NW_027010697.1, read as the reverse complement.
GATGTGATTGGTGTGAGGCCAAATCCAAACTGTCTTCCCTTGACACCCGTGTGTGTGTGTGTGTGTGTGTGTGTGTGTGTGTGTGTGATGGTGTGTGTGTGTGTGAGATGGTGTGCTGTCTCTCTCCAGTTGTTCTAGTCCTCTGTCCCACCAGGCTGAAGGGGAATCCTAATCCTCTCTTCCCTCCTCACACTGAATGTATTGGAAGGGAAATGCCTGTGTGTGTGTTTGTGTGTGTGTGTCTGTGTGATTGTGTGTGTGTGTGTGTGTGTGTGTGTGTGCTGTTCTCTCCCAGTTGTTCTAGTCCTCACACACTGAGGGAGAACAGATCGCTGCTAATCCTCAGAGAGTGATGGGTCATGGGTGTTGTGACACGCTGTCTGTCACCTTCAGTTGTCTGCCAGTATTGCACATGCTGACATGTTATGTAGTGGTGACACTGTGTGGTATGTTGTCCTGCTGATGCTGCAGGTATCTGTCTCTAGTGGACTGCCTCTAGTGGACTGTCTCTAGTGGACTGTCTCACCTGTCTCTAGTGAACTGCCCTAGTGACTCTCTCTAGTGGACTGTCTCACCTGTCTCTAGTGTACTATCTCATCTGTCTCTATGGACTGCCTCTAGTGGACTGTCTCTAGTGGACTGTCTCACCTGTCTCTAGTGGACTGTCTCTAGTGGACTGGTTTCCTAGTGGACTCTCTCTAGTGGACTGTCTCACCTGTCTCTAGTGTACTATCTCATCTGTCTCTAGTGTACTATCTCATCTGTCTCTAGTGTACTATCTCATCTGTCTCTAGTGGACTGCCTCTAGTGGACTGTCTCACCTGTCTCTAGTGGACTGTCTCACCTGTCTCTAGTGTACTATCTCATCTGTCTCTAGTGGACTGCCTCTAGTGGACTGTCTCACCTGTCTCTAGTGTACTGTCTCTATTGGACTCTCTCACCTGTCTCTACTGGACTGCCTCTAGTGGATTGTCTCACCTGTCTCTAGTGGACTATCTCACCTGTCTCTAGTGGACTATCTCACCTGTCTGCTAGAGACTCTTGCAGTAATCAGGTGTTTTAGAGGTCCTGCTAGTAGAAGAGGTCTTGCTAGGAGAAGCCGGGACTCTAGCAGTAATCAGGTGTTTTAGAGGTCGTGCTCGGAGGAGAGGTCGTGCTCGGAGGAGAGGTCGTGCTCGGAGGAGAGGTCGTGCTAGGAGGAGAGGTCCTGCTAGGAGGAGAGGTCCTGCTAGGAGAAGAGGTCCTGCTAGGAGAAGAGAGAGACTAGCAGTAATCAGGTGTTTTAGAGGTCCTGCTAGGAGAAGAGAGAGACTAGCAGTAATCAGGTGTTTTAGAGGTCGTGCTCGGAGGAGAGTCGTGCTCGGAGGAGAGGTCCTGCTAGGAGAAGAGGTCCTGCTAGGGAGAAGAGGTCCTGCTAGGAGGAGGTCCTGCTAGGAGGAGAGGTCCTGCTAGGAGGAGAGGTCCTGCTAGGAGGAGAGGTCCTGCTAGAGAAGAGGTCCTGCTAGGAGGAGAGGTCCTGCTAGGAGAAGAGGTCCTTCTCTGAGGAGAGTAGGAGAAGAGGGGGTCCTGGGAGAAGAGGTCCTGCTAGGAGAAGAGGTCCTGCTAGGAGAAGAGGTCCTGCTAGGAGAAGAGGTCCTGCTAGAGAAGTAGGAGAAGAGGTCCTGCTAGAGAAGAGGTCCTGCTAGGAGAAGAGGTCCTGCTAGGAGAAGAGGTCCTGCTAGGAGAAGAGTAGGAGAAGAGGTCCTGCTAGGAGAAGAGGTCCTGCTAGGAGAAGAGGTCCTGCTAGGAGAAGAGGTCCTGCTAGGAGAAGAGGTCCTGCTAGGAGAAGAGTAGGAGAAGAGGTCCTGCTAGGAGAAGAGGTCCTGCTAGAGAAGAGGTCCTGCTAGGAGAAGAGGTCCTGCTAGGAGAAGAGGTCCTACAGAGAAGAGGTCCTGCTAGGAGAAGAGGTCCTGCTAGAGAAGAGGTCCTGCTAGGAGAAGAGGTCCTGCTAGAGGAGAGGTCCTGCTAGGGAGGAGAGGTCCTGCTAGGAGGAGAGGTCGTGTCGGAGGAGAGGTCGTGCTCGAGGAGAGGTCCTGCTAGGAGTGAGAGGTCCTGCTAGGAGAAGAGGTCCTGCCAGGAGAAGAGGTCCAGCCAGGGAGGAGAGGTCCTTCCTATCCCTCTCTCCCCGCCTCTCCTCCTTCCTCCCTCCACTCCCTCCTCTCTTCTATCCCCCTCTCCCTCGCCTCCTCCTTCCTCCTCCACTCCCTCGTCCTCTCTTCTATCCCTCTCTCCCTCGCCTCTCCTCCTTCCTCCTCCACTCCCTCCTCCCTCTCTTCTTTCCCTCTCTCCCTCGCCTCTCCTCCTTCCTCCTCCACTCCCTCCTCCTCTCTTCTATCCCTCTCTCCCCTCGCCTCTCCTCCTTCCTCCTCCACTCCCCGTCCTCTCTTCTATCCCTCTCTCCCTCGCCTCTCCTCCTTCCTCCTCCACTCCCTCCTCCTCTCTTCTATCCCTCTCTCCCTCGCCTCCTCCTCCTTCCTCCTCCACTCCATCGTCCTCTCTTCTATCCCTCTCTCCCTCGCCTCTCCTCCTTCCTCCTCCACTCCCTCCTCCTCTCTTCTATCCCTCTCTCCCTCGCCTTTCCTCCTTTCTCCTCCACTCCCTCCTCCTCTCTTCTATCCCTCTCTCCCTCGCCTCTCCTCCTTCCTCCTCCACTCCCTCCTTCCTCATCCACTCTCGTCTCCTCCTTCCTCTCTTCTCTCTCCCCACTTCCCTTCTCCTCTCCCCTGTCAGCCTATCCCCAGCCATTGAGTAGCTCCTGGAACATTCGCAGGCCTCTCCTCTCTCCACGCTCCTCCTCTCCTCTCCTCTCTGTTCAACAGAGGGAGATTAGGCAGGGTTCCTGGAACTTCCTCCCAGTGCAGGCCTCTCTCCTCTCTGTTCAACAGAGGGAGATTAGGCAGGGTTGTGGAGGAGTGCTGGGTAACAGCCATTTCTGTTGTGGGCAGTTACCATGGTGAGGAGCTTAAGAAGGTAGGGGAAGTGCATGGGGTTAGAAGCAGTTTCAAGGGGCAGTCTCTCTCTCTCTCTCTCTCTCTCTCTCTCTCTCTCTCTCTCTCTATCTATCTATCTATCTATCTATCTATCTATCTATCTATCTATCTATCTATCTATCTCATCTATCTATCTATCTATCTATCTATCTATCTATCTATCTATCTATCTATCTATCTATCTATCTATCTATCTATCTATCTATCTATCTATCTATCTATCTATCTATCTATCTATCTATCTATCTATCTATCTATCTATCTATCTATCTATCTATCTATCTATCTATCTATCTATCTATCTATCTATCTATCTATCTATCTATCTATCTATCTATCTATCTATCTATCTATCTATCTATCTATCTATCTATCTATAATGGGCTTGATTGGCATAGGAAACATATCTTAACATTGCCAAAGCAAGTGAAGGAAGTAGATAATAAATGTCATTATGTATATATACAGTGTTGTAACGATGTGCAAATAGTGAAAATCTCTCTCACACACACACTTGGGCCTCCCTCCTCCCCTCCCCTGCTGCAAAGGAGACATTAATTAGGGGCTTAAGAGCAGGTCGCTATCAGCAATAGCAGAGCAGGTTGCTCCCGGCAACCGAAGAACATCCAGAGGTCACCTGTTGCTGAGGCCAGATAGGAGGAGCCAGAGCTGTCAATCACTGATAGGGGGAGGGAGAGAGAGAAAAAATATATACATAGAGATAAAATATATAATATGATCAAATATTCAGACCACAAATTCCAGTTGGCTTTACTTCAACTCATTAACATCATCCTCAGCTCTGGCATCTTCCCCAATATTTGGAACTAAGAACTGAGAAACCCCAATCCACAAAAGTGGAGACAAATTTGACCCCAATAACTATGGTGATATATGAGTCACCAGCAACCTTGGGAAAATCCTCTGCAGATATGTACATTTCCACAGTGAAAACAATGGACTGAGCAAATGTCAAATTGGCTTTTTACCAAATGACTGTACGACAGACCACATATTCACCCTGCGCACCCCAATTGACAAACAAACAAACCAAAGCAAAGGCAAAGTCTTCTCATGCTTTGCTGATTTCAAAAAAGCCTTCGACTCAGTTTGGCAAGAGGATCTGCTATACAAATGGATGGAAAGTGGTGTTGGGGGAAAACATACAACATTATAAAATCCATGTACACAAACAACACATCTCTGTCCACCCTGACTCCAGGTTGTAGTTCCACCTTGACTCCAGGTTGTAGTTCCACCTTGACTCCAGGTTGTTGTTCCACCTTGACTCCACGTTGTAGTTCCACCTTGACTCCAGGTTGTAGTTCCACCTTGACTACAGGTTGTAGTTCCACCTTGACTACAGGTTGTAGTTCCACCTTGACTCCACGTTGTAGTTCCACCTTGACTCCAGGTTGTAATTCCACCTTGACTTCAGGTTGTAGTTCCACCTTGACTACAGGTTGTAGTTCCACCTTGACTACAGGTTGTAGTTCCACCTTGACTCCACGTTGTAGTTCCACCTTGACTCCAGGTTGTAGTTCCACCTTGACTCCACGTTGTAGTTCCACCTTGACTCCAGGTTGTAGTTCCACCTTGACTCCAGGTTGTAGTTCCACCTTGACTCCAGGTTGTAGTTCCACCTTGACTCCAGGTTGCAGTTCCACCTTGACTACAGGTTGTAGTTCCACCTTGACTACAGGTTGTAGTTCCACCTTCACTACACGTTGTAGTTCCACCTTGACTCCAGGTTGTAGTTCCACCTTGACTCCAGGTTGTAGTTCATCCTTGACTCCAGGTTGTAGTTCATCCTTGACTCCAGGTTGTAGTTCATCCTTGACTCCAGGTTGTAGTTCATCCTTGACTCCAGGTTGTAGTTCATCCTTGACTCCAGGTTGTAGTTCATCCTTGACTCCAGGTTGTAGTTCCACCTTGACTCCACACACCACACCAGACACCACACCGCACACCACACCACACACCCACCACACCACACACACCGCACACCACACACCACACAACACACCACACACCACACACCGCACACCGCACACCACACACCACACACCACACAACACACCACACACCACACCACACACGCACACATGCACAGAGATAATGTTCTAGAAAGTGTGTATTTTTAGGTGTGCGTGTGGCATCTTTCCAGAATCTTTGAAAAGTACAAATCTGCTCTAGAAAACTATTGTCAGGAGTTACTATTGGCTATTGGAGGGATCCCTACTATTGGCTGTGGGAGGGACCCCTACTATTGACTGTGGGAGGTATCTCTACTATTGGCTGTGGGAGGTATCTCTACAATTGGCTGTTGGAGATATATCTACTATTGGCTTTGGGAGGTATCTCTACTATTGGCTGTTGGAGGGATCCCTACTATTGGCTGTGGGAGGGATCTCTACTATTGGCTGTTGGAGGGATCTCTACTATTGGCTGTGGGAGGGATCTCTACTATTGGCTGTTGGAGGGATCTCTACTATTGGCTGTTGGAGGGATCCCTAATATGGCTGTGGGAGGGTTCCCTACTATTGGCTGTTGGAGGGATCCCTAATATTGGCTGTAGGAGGGATCCCTAATATGGCTGTCCATCATATAGATCCATCATATAGATCCGTATTATAGATCCGTCATATAGATCCGTATTATAGATCTATCATATAGATCATTATTATAGATCCATCATATAGATCCGTATTATAGATCCACCATATAGATCCGTATTATAGATCCATCATATAGATCCGTATTATAGATCCATCATATAGATCCGTCATATAGATAATTATTATAGATCCATCATATAGATCATTATTATAGATCCACCATATAGATTCACCATATAGATCCATCATATAGATCATTATTATAGATCCATCATATCGATCATTATTATAGATCCATCATATAGATCTGTATTATAGATCCATCATATAGATCCATCATATAGATCATTATTATAGATCCACCATATAGATCATTATTATAGATCCATCATATCGATCATTATTATAGATCCATCATATAGATCTGTATTATAGATCCATCATATAGATCATTATTATAGATCCATCATATAGATCATTATTATAGATCCACCATATAGATCATTATTATAGATCCATCATATAGATCCATCATATAGATCATTATTATAGATCCATCATATAGATCATTATTATAGATCCATCATATAGATCATTATTATAGATCCATCATATAGATCATTATTATAGATCCATCATATAGATTCACCATATAGATCCATCATATAGATCATTATTATAGATCCATCATATAGATCATTATTATAGATCCATCATATAGATCATTATTATAGATCCATCATATAGATTCACCATATAGATCCACCATATAGATCAATATTATAGATCCATCATATAGATCATTATTATAGATCCATCATATAGATCATTATTATAGATCCATCATATAGATCATTATTATAGATCCATCATATAGATTCACCATATAGATCCATCATATAGATCATTATTATAGATCCATCATATAGATCATTATTATAGATCATTATTATAGATCCATCATATAGATCATTATTATAGATCCATCATATAGATCATTATTATAGATCCATCATATAGATCATTATTATAGATCCATCATATAGATCTGTATTATAGATCCATCATATAGATCATTATTATAGATCCATCATATAGATCCGTATTATAGATCCATCATAGAGATCATTATTATAGATCCATCATATAGCCCACTGTAACTGTAGAGAAATCCCCTTCCATTGTATAGAGGAGCGAAGGCAGGACTATAGATTAGCAGTAGCAACACGTTACACAGTAATTCCCCTTTCAGCCCTGTGCACACACACACACACACAACACACAACTCACACACACACACCACACAACATGCGCACAGATTAACGTTGTCTCCTGAACAAGGCACAATACCATTCCAGGGGAGCCAAGCAAGGCCTCCTCCTCTCTAACAGAGCCACAGTACATATAGTATATAGACTACTGTAATAGAGACACAGTATATATAGTATATAGACTACTGTAATAGACTACTATAATAGACTACTATAATAGACTACTGTAATAGACTACTATAATAGACTACTGTAATAGACTACTGTAATAGACTACTATAATAGAGACACAGTATATAGCTACTATAATAGACTACTATAATAGAGACACAATATATAGACTACTGTAATAGACTACTGTAATAGACTACTATAATAGACTACTGTAATAGACTACTGTAATAGACTACTGTAATAGACTACTGTAATAGACTACTGTAATAGACTACTGTAATAGACTACTATAATAGACTACTATAATAGAGACACAATATATAGACTACTGTAATGAGCTACTGTAATAGACTACTATAATAGAGACACAGTATATAGACTACTGTAATAGACTACTATAATAGACTACTATAATAGAGACACAGTATACAGACTACTATAATAGACTACTATAATAGACTACTATAATAGAGACACAGTATATAGACTACTGTAATAGACTACTGTAATAGACTACAATAATAGACTACTATAATAGAGACAGTATATAGACTACAGTAATAGACTACTATAATAGACTACTATAATAGACAACTATAATAGACTACTATAATAGAGACACAGTATATAGACTACTGTAATAGACTACTATAATATACTACTATAATAGACTACTGTAATAGAGACACAGTATATAGACTACTATAATAGACTACTGTAATAGACTACTGTAATAGAGACACAGTATATAGACTACTGTAATAGACTACTGTAATAGACTACTGTAATAGACTACTGTAATAGACTACTGTAATAGACTACTGTAATAGACTACTGTAATAGACTACTGTAATAGACTACTGTAATAGACTACTATAATAGACTACTATAATAGACTACTATAATAGAGACACAGTATATAGACTACTATAATAGACTACTATAATAGACTACTGTAATAGAGACACAGTATATAGACTACTATAATAGAGACACAGTATATAGACTACTGTAATAGACTACTGTAATAGACTACTGTAATAGAGACACAGTATATAGACTACTGTAATAGACTACTACAATAGAGACACAGTATATAGACTACTGTAATAGACTACTGTAATAGACTACTGTAATAGACTACTGTAATAGAGACACAGTATATAGACTACTGTAATAGAGACACAGTACCCATTTGTACTGGCCGTGGAAAATAAATCAGTGATGTTTCAGTCGGTTCATCTTGGGTCAAAATACCGGGTCAGAACAAAGTTAGTCCATTTTGGACTAGTGAACTTGTGAAGTGTCATTGTTGGACAGAATGGAAGTTAATTTACCAACCGACTGACCTGGTAATGGCTAACCAGCTCATACAACACACACACACACACACACACACACACACTCCCTTTCCTCTTCATATCCCAGCATGCGTTGCTCAGGAGGAAGAGGATGAGGTGAGGATTAGTGTGTGTGTGTGTGTGCGTGTGTGTGTGTGTGGATATAAATCTTCCCAATCCTCTTTCCGTCCAGAGACAGTGGGAGACACAGCGCCTGCTACCCTGTGTGTTGAGACACTAACTATCAGGATAACAACAGAGGAAGGAATATCAGCAGGAAGAGGAACACAAAACAGACAGTAAGATACATAGTAACTGTGTGTTCAGGGAGAGGAACACAGAACAGACAGTGAGATACATAGTAACTGTGTGTTCAGGGAGAGGAACACAGAACAGACAGTGAGATACATAGTAACTGTGTGTAATGTTCCATTATACAGGGAGAGGAACACAGAACAGACAGTGAGATACATAGTAACTGTGTGTTCAGGGAGAGGAACACAGAACAGACAGTAAGATACATAGTAACTGTGTGTAATGTTCCATTATACAGGGAGAGGAACACAGAACAGACATTAAGATACATAGTAACTGTGTGTTCAGGGAGAGGAACACAGAACAGACAGTAAGATACATAGTAACTGTGTGTAATGTTCCATTATACAGGGAGAGGAACACAGAACAGACATTAAGATACATAGTAACTGTGTGTTCAGGGAGAGGAACACAGAACAGACAGTAAGATACATAGTAACTGTGTGTTCAGGGAGAGGAACACAGAACAGACAGTGAGATACATAGTAACTGTGTGTTCAGGGAGAGGAACACAGAACAGACAGTAAGATACATAGTAACTGTGTGTAATGTTCCATTATACAGGGAGAGGAACACAGAACAGACAGTAAGATACATAGTAAATGTGTGTTCAGCGAGAGGAACACAGAACAGACAGTAAGATACATAGTAACTGTGTGTAATGTTCCATTATACAGGGAGAGGAACACAGAACAGACAGTAAGATACATAGTAACTGTGTGTAATGTTCCATTATACAGGGAGAGGAACACAGAACAGACAGTGAGATACATAGTAACTGTGTGTTCAGGGAGAGGAACACAGAACAGACAGTAAGATACATAGTAACTGTGTGTAATGTTCCATTATACAGGGAGAGGAACACAGAACAGACAGTAAGATACATAGTAACTGTGTGTAATGTTCCATTATACAGGGAGAGGAACACAGAACAGACATTAAGATACATAGTTACTGTGTGTTCAGGGAGAGGAACACAGAACAGACAATAAGATACATAGTAACTGTGTGTAATGTTCCATTATACAGGGAGAGGACACAGAACAGACAGTAAGATACATAGTAACTGTGTGTAATGTTCCATTATACAGGGAGAGGAACACAGAACAGACAATAAGATACATAGTAACTGTGTGTTCAGGGAGAGGAACACAGAACAGACAGTAAGATACATAGTAACTGTGTGTAATGTTCCATTATACAGGGAGAGGAACACAGAACAGACAATAAGATACATAGTAACTGTGTGTTCAGGGAGAGGCACACAGAACAGACAGTAAGATACATAGCAACTGTGTGTAATGTTCCATTATACAGGGAGAGGAACACAGAACAGACAGTAAGATACATAGTAACTGTGTGTAATGTTCCATTATACAGGGAGAGGAACACAGAACAGACAATAAGATACATAGTAACTGTGTGTTCAGGGAGAGGAACACAGAACAGACAGTAAGATACATAGTAACTGTGTGTAATGTTCCATTATACAGGGAGAGGAACACAGAACAGACAGTAAGATACATAGTAACTGTGTGTTCAGGGAGAGGAACACAGAACAGACAGTGAGATACATAGTAACTGTGTGTAATGTTCCATTATACAGGGAGAGGAACACAGAACAGACAGTAAGATACATAGTAACTGTGTGTAATGTTCCATTATACAGGGAGAGGAACACAGAACAGACATTAAGATACATAGTAACTGTGTGTTCAGGGAGAGGAACACAGAACAGACAATAAGATACATAGTAACTGTGTGTAATGTTCCATTATACAGGGAGAGGAACACAGAACAGACAGTAAGATACATAGTAACTGTGTGTTCAGGGAGAGGAACACAGAACAGACAGTAAGATACATAGTAACTGTGTGTAATGTTCCATTATACAGGGAGAGGAACACAGAACAGACAGTAAGATACATAGTAACTGTGTGTAATGTTCCATTATACAGGGAGAGGAACACAGAACAGACAGTAAGATACATAGTAACTGTGTGTTCAGGGAGAGGAACACAGAACAGACAGTAAGATACATAGTAACTGTGTGTAATGTTCCATTATACAGGGAGAGGAACACAGAACAGACAGTAAGATACATAGTAACTGTGTGTAATGTTCCATTATACAGGGAGAGGAACACAGAACAGACATTAAGATACATAGTTACTGTGTGTTCAGGGAGAGGAACACAGAACAGACAGTGAGATACATAGTAACTGTGTGTAATGTTCCATTATGCAGGTAGACTCTGTACATGTTGGACGATACAGGAGAGCTTTCTATGTCACTGACCATGGAGGAAGGTGTCACCTAGGAGTGTTGTCTCATTCAGGATCCTCTGTTCACTGACAGCTGATGTTCTGTCCAAGACTTTCACACAGCTAGTCGTACTTTTATACTGGTTGAAATATTGGTTGTTGGTTTTCAATTTGTTTGGTTTTCCTCATGAACTTATTTACCTCTTGTCTGTTCTCTCTGGTCTCCCTCATGCCTCTGAAATTAAAATGAGCTCTCGCCGGCAGCCGGGTTTGAGATCTGAGGGATTTAGCAGAGATAACGTAAGGAGCTCAAGCTGACGTTAGTGTGTTTGACGGTGGAGGTTAGTCTTCGCCACATAGTGATATGAGTCTTCATCAGACGCGTGATGCAGTTGATCCTATTAGGAGGAAGATGACTTGACAGGCAGAAAAACAACATGGCTGCCTCCTACTAGACAACATGATGGACATAGTTTGATAGGAGATTAAGACTGTGTCCCAAATGGCACAGTATTCCAACAGGGTCCTGGTCTAAAGTAGTGCACTTCATATGGAACAGGGTGCCATAGGGCCCTGGTCTAAAGTAGTGCACTTCGTAGGGAACAGGATGCCATAGGGCCCTGGTCTAAAGTAGTGCACTTCATAGGGAACAGGGTGCCATAGGGCCCTGGTCTAAAGTAGTGCACTTCGTAGGGAACAGGATGCCATAGGGCCCTGGTCTAAAGTAGTGCACTTCGTAGGGAACAGGATGCCATAGGGCCCTAGTCTAAAGTAGTGCACTTCGTAGGGAACAGGATGCCATAGGGCCCTGGTCTAAAGTAGTGCACTTCGTAGGGAACAGGGTGCCATAGGGCCCTGGTCTAAAGTAGTGCACTTTGTAGGGAACAGGGTGCCATAGGGCCCTGGTCGAAAGTAGTGCACTTCGTAGGGAACAAGGTGCCATAGGTCCCTGGTCTAAAGTAGTGCACTTCATAGGGAACAGGGTGCCATTTGGGAATATATCTTGAAGCTCTGAGCCTCCAGGCGAGTACAGGACGACAGGGGAAGTTTGTTGACAACAACCTGTTTACATTCAACTGCATGATGTGATGTTACTGAGGTACGCTAATATAGCATGTCACTTCCTCTTCTGGAAGTCGTGGACGGTTTGTTTAGAGAATAACGTCACCGGGAAGGGAAGTGGTTTTAAAACTAGCAGATCTGGTCTGGTCATACAGAACAATCTGTCATCAGGAGAAGTTATCATGATGTTGTTGTTCCTCAGACACGGAGCTGAGGGAAGCTTGTCCTTCCTGTTTGTTCTGGAGTCGTGGTCCTCTGTGGGGCTCGGTCGGTAGTACATGGCTCTGTGGGGCTCGGTCGGTAGTACATGGCTCTGTGGGGCACGGTCGGTAGTACATGGCTCTGTGGGGTACGGTCGGTAGTACATGGCTCTGTGGGGTTCGGGTCGGTAGTACATGGCTCTGTGGGGCTTGGTCGGTAGTACATGGCTCTGTGGGGCACGGTCGGTAGTACATGGCTCTGTGGGGCTCTGTGGGGCTCGGTCGGTAGTACATGGCTCTGTGGGGCTCGGTCAGTAGTACATGGCTCTGTGGGGCACGGTCGGTAGTACATGGCTCTGTGGGGCACGGTCGGTAGTACATGGCTCTGTGGGAAACGGTCGGTAGTACATGGCTCTGTGGGGCTCGGTCGGTAGTACATGGCTCTGTGGGGCACGGTCGGTAGTACATGGCTCTGTGGTGCTCGGTCGGTAGTACATGGCTCTGTGGGGCTCGGCCGGTAGTACATGGCTCTGTGGGGCTCGGTCGGTAGTACATGGCTCTGTGGGGCTCGGTCGGTAGTACATGGCTCTGTGGGGCACGGTCGGTGGTACATGGCTCTGTGGGGCACGGCCGGTAGTACATGGCTCTGTGGGGCTCTGTGGGGCTCGGTCGGTAGTACATGGCTCTGTGGGGCTCTGTGGGGCTCGGTCGGTAGTACATGGCTCTGTGGGGCTCGGTTGGTAGTACATGGCTCTGTGGGGCTCGGTCGGTAATACATGGCTCTGTGGGGCTCGGTCGGTAGTACATGGCTCTGTGGGGCCTGCTCGGTAGTACATGGCTCTGTGGGGCTCGGTCGGTAGTACATGGCTCTGTGGGGCTCGGTCGGTAGTACATGGCTCTGTGGGGTACGGTCGGTAGTACAGGGCTCTGTGGGGCACGGTCGGTAGTACATTGCTCTGTGGGGCACGGTCGGTAGTACATGGCTCTGTGGGGCTCGGTCGGTAGTACATGGCTCTGTGGGGCTCGGCCGATAGTACATGGCTCTGTGGGGCCTCGCTCGGTAGTACATGGCTCTGTGGGGCTCGGTCGGTAGTACATGGCTCTGTGGGGTACGGTCGGTAGTACAGGGCTCTGTGGGGCACGGTCGGTAGTACATGGCTCTGTGGGGCACGGTCGGTAGTACATGGCTCTGTGGGGCACGGTCGGTAGTACATGGCTCTGTGGGGCTCTGTGGGGCTCGGTCGGTAGTACATGGCTCTGTGGGGCTCGGTCAGTAGTACATGGCTCTGTGGGGCTCGGTCAGTAGTACATGGCTCTGTGGGGCACGGTCGGTAGTACATGGCTCTGTGGGGCTCGGTCGGTAGTACATGGCTCTGTGGGAAACGGTCGGTAGTACATGGCTCTGTGGGGCTCGGTCGGTAGTACATGGCTCTGTGGGGCTCGGTCGGTAGTACATGGCTCTGTGGGGTACGGTCGGTAGTACAGGGCTCTGTGGGGCTCGGTCGGTAGTACAGGGCTCTGTGGGGCTCGGTCGGTAGTACATGGCTCTGTGGGGCTCGGTCGGTAGTACATGGCTCTGTGGGGCTCGGTCGGTAGTACATGGCTCTGTGGGGCACGGTCGGTAGTACATGGCTCTGTGGGGCACGGTCGGTAGTACATGGCTCTGTGGGGCTCTGTGGGGCTCGGTCGATAGTACATGGCTTTGTGGGGCTCTGTGGGGCTCGGTCGGTAGTACATGGCTCTGTGGGGCTCGGTCGGTAGTACATGGCTCTGTGGGGCTCGGTCGGTAGTACATGGCTCTGTGGGGCTCGGTCGGTAGTACATGGCTCTGTGGGGTACGGTCGGTAGTACAGGGCTCTGTGGGGCACGGTCGGTAGTACATTGCTCTGTGGGGCACGGTCGGTAGTACATGGCTCTGTGGGGCTCGGTCGGTAGTACATGGCTCTGTGGGGCTCGGTCGATAGTACATGGCTCTGTGGGGCTCTGCTCGGTAGTACATGGCTCTGTGGGGCTCGGTCGGTAGTACATGGCTCTGTGGGGTACGGTCGGTAGTACAGGGCTCTGTGGGGCACGGTCGGTAGTACATGGCTCTGTGGGGCACGGTCGGTAGTACATGGCTCTGTGGGGCACGGTCGGTAGTACATGGCTCTGTGGGGCTCTGTGGGGCTCGGTCGGTAGTACATGGCTCTGTGGGGCTCGGTCAGTAGTACATGGCTCTGTGGGGCTCGGTCAGTAGTACATGGCTCTGTGGGGCACGGTCGGTAGTACATGGCTCTGTGGGGCTCGGTCGGTAGTACATGGCTCTGTGGGAAACGGTCGGTAGTACATGGCTCTGTGGGGCTCGGTCGGTAGTACATGGCTCTGTGGGGCTCGGTCGGTAGTACATGGCTCTGTGGGGTACGGTCGGTAGTACAGGGCTCTGTGGGGCTCGGTCGGTAGTACAGGGCTCTGTGGGGCTCGGTCGGTAGTACATGGCTCTGTGGGGCTCGGTCGGTAGTACATGGCTCTGTGGGGCTCGGTCGGTAGTACATGGCTCTGTGGGGCACGGTCGGTAGTACATGGCTCTGTGGGGCACGGTCGGTAGTACATGGCTCTGTGGGGCTCTGTGGGGCTCGGTCGATAGTACATGGCTTTGTGGGGCCTCTGTGGGGCTCGGTCGGTAGTACATGGCTCTGTGGGGCTCGGTCGGTAGTACATGGCTCTGTGGGGCTCGGTCGGTAGTACATGGCTCTGTGGGGCACGGTCGGTAGTACATGGCTCTGTGGGGCACGGTCGGTAGTACATGGCTCTGTGGGGCACGGTCGGTAGTACATGGCTCTGTGGGGCACGGTCGGTAGTACATGGCTCTGTGGGAAACGGTCGGTAGTACATGGCTCTGTGGGGCTCTGTGGGGCTCGGTCGGTAGTACATGGCTCTGTGGGGCTCGGTCAGTAGTACATGGCTCTGTGGGGCACGGTCGGTAGTACATGGCTCTGTGGGAAACGGTCGGTAGTACATGGCTCTGTGGGGCTCGGTCGGTAGTACATGGCTCTGTGGGGTACGGTCGGTAGTACAGGGCTCTGTGGGGCTCTGTGGGGCACGGTCGGTAGTACATGGCTCTGTGGGAAACGGTCGGTAGTACATGGCTCTGTGGGAAACGGTCGGTAGTACATGGCTCTGTGGGGCTCGGTCGGTAGTACATGGCTCTGTGGGGTACGGTCGGTAGTACAGGGCTCTGTGGGGCACGGTCGGTAGTACATGGCTCTGTGGGGTACGGTCGGTAGTACAGGGCTCTGTGGGGCACGGTCGGTAGTACATGGCTCTGTGGGGTACGGTCGGTAGTACAGGGCTCTGTGGGGCACGGTTGGTAGTACATGGCTCTGTGGGGCACGGTCGGTAGTACATGGCTCTGTGGGGCACGGTCGGTAGTACATGGCTCTGTGGGGCACGGTCGGTAGTACATGGCTCTGTGGGGCTCTGTGGGGCTCGGTCGGTAGTACATGGCTCTGTGGGGCTCGGCCGGTAGTACATGGCTCTGTGGGGCTCGGTCGGTAGTACATGGCTCTGTGGGGTACGGTCGGTAGTACATGGCTCTGTGGGGTACGGTCGGTAGTACATGGCTCTGTGGGGCTCGGTCGGTAGTACATGGCTCTGTGGGGCTCGGTCGGTAGTACATGGCTCTGTGGGGTACGGTCGGTAGTACATGGCTCTGTGGGGTACGGTCGGTAGTACATGGCTCTGTGGGGTACGGTCGGTAGTACATGGCTCTGTGGGGTACGATCGGTAGTACATGGCTCTGTGTGGTACGGTCGGTAGTACATGGCTCTGTGGGGCTCGGTCGGTAGTACATGGCTCTGTGGGGCACGGTCGGTAGTACATGGCTCTGTGGGGCTCGGTCGGTAGTACATGGCTCTGTGGGGCTCGGTCGGTAGTACATGGCTCTGTGGGGCACGGTCGGTAGTACATGGCTCTGTGGGGCTCGGTCGGTAGTACATGGCTCTGTGGGGCTCGGTCGGTAGTACATGGCTCTGTGGGGCTCGGTCGGTAGTACATGGCTCTGTGGGGCACGGTCGGTAGTACATGGCTCTGTGGGGCACGGTCGGTAGTACATGGCTCTGTGGGGCTCTGTGGGGCTCGGTCGGTAGTACATGGCTCTGTGTGGCTCGGTCGGTAGTACATGGCCCTGTGGGACACGGTCGGTAGTACATGGCTCTGTGTGGCACGGTCGGTAGTACATGGCTCTGTGGGGCTCGGTCGGTAGTACATGGCTCTGTGGGGCACGGTCGGTAGTACATGGCTCTGTGGGGCTCGGTCGGTAGTACATGGCTCTGTGGGGCTCGGTCGGTAGTACATGGCTCTGTGGGGCACGGTCGGTAGTACATGGCTCTGTGGTGCTCGGTCGGTAGTACATGGCTCTGTGGGGCACGGTCGGTTGTACATGACTCTGTGGGGCTCGGTCGGTAGTACATGGCTCTGTGGGGCACGGTCGGTAGTACATGGCTCTGTGGGGCTCGGTCGGTAGTACATGGCTCTGTGGGGCTCTGTGGGGCTCGGTCGGTAGTACATGGCTCTGTGGGGCACGGTCGGTAGTACATGGCTCTGTGGGGCTCGGTCGGTAGTACATGGCTCTGTGGGGCTCTGTGGGGCTCGGTTGGTAGTACATGGCTCTGTGGGGCACGGTCGGTAGTACATGGCTCTGTGGGGTACGGTCGGTAGTACATGGCTCTGTGGGGCTCGGTCGGTAGTACATGGCTCTTGCCCTTCCTGTTTGTTCTGACATGGAGTCGTGGTCCTCTGTGGGGTACGGTCGGTTGTACATGACTCTGTGGGGCTCGGTCGGTAGTACATGGCTCTGTGGGGCACGGTCGGTAGTACATGGCTCTGTGGGGCTCGGTCGGTAGTACATGGCTCTGTGGGGCACGGTCGGTTGTACATGACTCTGTGGGGCTCGGTTGGTAGTACATGGCTCTGTGGGGCTCGGTCGGTAGTACATGGCTCTGTGGGGCACGGTCGGTAGTACATGGCTCTGTGGGGCTCGGTCGGTAGTACATGGCTCTGTGGGGCACGGTCGGTAGTACATGGCTCTTGCAACACCAAGTGGGTTCACCAGAGGTAGGGGTTCAGATGTCTAGAGACTCTCCAGAGCTAGGGCTTCAGATGTCTAGAGACTCCCCAGAGGTAGGGGTTCAGATGTCTAGAGGCTCTCCAGAGGTAGGGTTACAGATGTCTAGAGACTCCCCAGAGCTAGGGTTTCAGATGTCTAGAGACTCTCCAGAGGTAGGGTTTCATATGTATAGAGACTCCCCAGAGCTAGGGTTTCAGATGTCTAGAGACTCCCCAGAGGTAGGGGTTCAGATGTCTAGAGACTCTCCAGAGCTAGGGCTTCAGATGCCTAGAGACTCCCCAGAGGTAGGGGTTCAGATGTCTAGAGACTCCCCAGAGGTAGGGGTTCAGATGTCTAGAGACTCCCCAGAGGTAGGGGTTCAGATGTCTAGAGACTCCCCAGAGGTAGGGGTTCAGATGTCTAGAGACTCTCCAGAGGTAGATATTGAGGAGCCATGTGGGATGTAGCTCCAGAATGGTCCAGTGGTAGAGAATGGGGTGGGATGTGGGATGTAGCCCCAGAATGGTCCAGTGGTAGAGAATGGGGAGCCATGTGGGATGTAGCCCCCAGAATGGTCCAGTGGTAGAGAATGGGGAGCCATGTGGGATGTAGCCCCAGAATGGTCCAGTGGTAGAGAATGGGGAGCCATGTGGGATGTAGCCCCAGAATGGTCCAGTGGTAGAGAATGGGGTGGGATGTAGCCCCAGAATTGTCCAGTGGTAGAGAATGGGGAGCCATGTGGGATGTAGCTCCAGAATGGTCCAGTGGTAGAGAATGGGGAGCCATGTGGGATGTAGCTCCAGAATGGTCCAGTGGTAGAGAATGGGGAGCCATGTGGGATGTAGCCTCCAGAATGGTCCAGTGGTAGAGAATGGGGAGCCATGTGGGATGTAGCTCCAGAATGGTCCAGTGGTAGAGAATGGGGTGGGATGTAGCCCCAGAATGGTCCAGTGGTAGAGAATGGGGAGCCATGTGGGATGTAGCCCCAGAATGGCCCAGTGGTAGAGAATGGGGTGGGATGTAGCCCCAGAATGGTCCAGTGGTAGATATTGAGGAGCCATGTGGGATGTAGCCCCAGAATGGTCCAGCGGTAGAGAATGGGGAGCCATGTGGGATGTAGCCCCAGAATGGTCCAGTGGTAGAGAATGGGGAGCCATGTGGGATGTAGCCTCCAGAATGGTCCAGTGGTAGTGAATGGTGAGCCATGTGGGATGTAGCCCCAGAATGGTCCAGTGGTAGAGAATGGGGAGCCATGTGGGATGTAGCTCCAGAATGGTCCAGCGGTAGAGAATGGGGAGCCATGTGGGATGTAGCTCCAGAATGGTCCAGTAGTAGAGAATGGGGTGGGATGTAGCCCCAGAATGGTCCAGTGGTAGAGAATGGGGTGGGATGTAGCCCCAGAATGGTCCAGTGGTAGAGAATGGGGAGCCATGTGGGATGTAGCCCCCAGAATGGTCCAGTGGTAGAGAATGGGGAGCCATGTGGGATGTAGCCCCAGAATGGTCCAGTGGTAGAGAATGGGGAGCCATGTGGAATGTAGCTCCAGAATGGTCCAGTGGTAGTGAATGGGGAGCCATGTGGGATGTAGCCCCAGAATGGTCCAGTGGTAGAGAATGGGGTGGGATGTAGCCCCAGAATGGTCCAGTGGTAGATATTGAGGAGCCATGTGGGATGTAGCCCCAGAATGGTCCAGTGGTAGATATTGAGGAGCCATGTGGGATGTAGCCCCAGAATGGTCCAGCGGTAGAGAATGGGGAGCCATGTGGGATGTAGCCCCCAGAATGGTCCAGCTGTAGAGAATGGGGAGCCATGTGGGATGTAGTCTCCAGAATGGTCCAGTGGTAGTGAATGGTGAGCCATGTGGGATGTAGCTCCAGAATGGTCCAGTGGTAGAGAATGGGGTGGGATGTGGGATGTAGCCCCAGAATGGTCCAGTGGTAGAGAATGGGGAGCCATGTGGGATGTAGCCCCCAGAATGGTCCAGTGGTAGAGAATGTGGAGCCATGTGGGATGTAGCCTCCAGAATGGTCCAGTGGTAGTGAATGTTGAGCCATGTGGGATGTAGCCCCAGAATGGTCCAGTAGTAGATATTGAGGAGCCATGTGGGATGTAGCCCCAGAATGGTCCAGTGGTAGAGAATGGGGAGCCATGTGGGATGTAGCCCCAGAGGTAGAGCATGGGGAGCCATGTGGGATGTAGCTCCAGAATGGTCCAGTGGTAGAGAATGGGGAGCCATGTGGGATGTAGCCTCCAGAATGGTCCAGCGGTAGAGAATGGGGTGGGATGTAGCCTCCAGAATGGTCCAGTGGTAGAGAATGGGGAGCCATGTGGGATGTAGCTCCAGAATGGTCCAGTGGTAGAGAATGGGGAGCCATGTGGGATGTAGCCCCCAGAATGGTCCAGCTGTAGAGAATGGGGAGCCATGTGGGATGTAGTCTCCAGAATGGTCCAGTGGTAGTGAATGGTGAGCCATGTGGGATGTAGCTCCAGAATGGTCCAGTGGTAGAGAATGGGGTGGGATGTGGGATGTAGCCCCAGAATGGTCCAGTGGTAGAGAATGGGGAGCCATGTGGGATGTAGCCCCCAGAATGGTCCAGTGGTAGAGAATGTGGAGCCATGTGGGATGTAGCCTCCAGAATGGTCCAGTGGTAGTGAATGTTGAGCCATGTGGGATGTAGCCCCAGAATGGTCCATTAGTAGATATTGAGGAGCCATGTGGGATGTAGCCCCAGAATGGTCCAGTGGTAGAGAATGGGGAGCCATGTGGGATGTAGCCCCAGAGGTAGAGCATGGGGAGCCATGTGGGATGTAGCTCCAGAATGGTCCAGTGGTAGAGAATGGGGAGCCATGTGGGATGTAGCCTCCAGAATGGTCCAGCGGTAGAGAATGGGGTGGGATGTAGCCTCCAGAATGGTCCAGTGGTAGAGAATGGGGAGCCATGTGGGATGTAGCTCCAGAATGGTCCAGTGGTAGAGAATGGGGAGCCATGTGGGATGTAGCCCCCAGAATGGTCCAGTGGTAGTGAATGTGTAGCCATGTGGGATGTAGCCTCCAGATTGGTCCAGCGGTAGAGAATGGGGAGCCATGTGGGATGTAGCCTCCAGAATGGTCCAGCGGTAGAGAATGGGGAGCCATGTGGGATGTAGCCCCCCAGAATGGTCCAGCGGTAGTGAATGTTGAGCCATGTGGGATGTAGCCCCAGAATGGTCCAGTGGTAGATATTGAGGAGCCATGTGGGATGTAGCCCCAGAATGGTCCAGTGGTAGAGAATGGGGAGCCATGTGGGATGTAGCCCCAGAATGGTCCAGTGGTAGAGCATGGGGAGCCATGTGGGATGTAGCTCCAGAATGGTCCAGTGGTAGAGAATGGGGAGGCATGTGGGATGTAGCCCCAGAATGGTCCAGTGGTAGAGAATGGGGAGCCATGTGGGATGTAGCCCCCAGAATGGTCCAGTGGTAGAGAATGTGGAGCCATGTGGGATGTAGCCTCCAGAATGGTCCAGTGGTAGTGAATGTTGAGCCATGTGGGATGTAGCCCCAGAATGGTCCATTAGTAGATATTGAGGAGCCATGTGGGATGTAGCCCCAGAATGGTCCAGTGGTAGAGAATGGGGAGCCATGTGGGATGTAGCCCCAGAGGTAGAGCATGGGGAGCCATGTGGGATGTAGCTCCAGAATGGTCCAGTGGTAGAGAATGGGGAGCCATGTGGGATGTAGCCTCCAGAATGGTCCAGCGGTAGAGAATGGGGTGGGATGTAGCCTCCAGAATGGTCCAGTGGTAGAGAATGGGGAGCCATGTGGGATGTAGCTCCAGAATGGTCCAGTGGTAGAGAATGGGGAGCCATGTGGGATGTAGCCCCCAGAATGGTCCAGTGGTAGTGAATGTGTAGCCATGTGGGATGTAGCCTCCAGATTGGTCCAGCGGTAGAGAATGGGGAGCCATGTGGGATGTAGCCTCCAGAATGGTCCAGCGGTAGAGAATGGGGAGCCATGTGGGATGTAGCCCCCAGAATGGTCCAGCGGTAGTGAATGTTGAGCCATGTGGGATGTAGCCCCAGAATGGTCCAGTGGTAGATATTGAGGAGCCATGTGGGATGTAGCCCCAGAATGGTCCAGTGGTAGAGAATGGGGAGCCATGTGGGATGTAGCCCCAGAATGGTCCAGTGGTAGAGCATGGGAGCCATGTGGGATGTAGCTCCAGAATGGTCCAGTGGTAGAGAATGGGGAGGCATGTGGGATGTAGCCTCCAGAATGGTCCAGCGGTAGAGAATGGGGTGGGATGTAGCCTCCAGAATGGTCCAGTGGTAGAGAATGGGGAGCCATGTGGGATGTAGCGCCAGAATGGTCCAGTGGTAGAGAATGGGGAGCCATGTGGGATGTAGCCCCCAGAATGGTCCAGTGGTAGTGAATGTGTAGCCATGTGGGATGTAGCCTCCAGAATGGTCCAGCGGTAGAGAATGGGGAGCCATGTGGGATGTAGCCCCAGATTGGTCCAGCGGTAGAGAATGGGGAGCCATGTGGGATGTAGCCCCCAGAATGGTCCAGTGGTAGAGAATGGGGTGGGATGTAGCCCCCAGAATGGTCCAGTGGTAGAGAATGGGGTGGGGTGTAGCCCCCAGAATGGTCCCGTGGTAGAGAATGGGGAGCCATGTGGGATGTAGCCCCCACAATGGTCCAGTGGTAGAGAATGGGGTGGGATGTAGCCCCCAGAATGTTCCAGTGGTAGAGAATGGGGAGCCATGTGGGATGTAGCCCCCAGAATGGTCCAGTGGTTTGGACTTCCATTCCATTCCTATTGATGTCAGATTAAAGCAGCGATGCGGTCAATATTATTGGCTGGCTCATTTATTTGCAGGTGGTTCTGTTTTGCCATGGCAATGTCACAATGGCTCTCACACACACACACACACACTCACACACACACACACCACACACCACACACCACACACCAACCAACCAACCAACCAACCAACCAACCAATCACATTTTCTTTCTGGTTAATAATTGAATGGTTGGAATCTGCTTGTGGAAAGGACCAGGAGAGATAGAGAGTGAAAACACAGTGGCCATTGTGTCAGCCCAGCCTCCTCCCCTGTCTTTAAACCAGCCTCCTGCCCAGCCTCCTCCCCTGTCTTTAAACCAGCCCAGCCTCCTGCCCAGCCTCCTGCCCTGTCTTTAAACCAGCCCAGCCTCCTCCCCTGTCTTTAAACCAGCCCAGCCTCCTCCCCTGTCTTTAAACCAGCCCAGCCTCCTTCCCAGTCTCATGCCCTGTCTTTAGCCCAGCCTCCTGCCCAGCCTCCTGCCCTGTCTTTAGCCCAGCCTCCTGCCCAGCCTCATGCCCTGTCTTTAGCCCAGCCTCCTGCCCAGCCTCCTCCCTGTCTTTAAACCAGCCCAGCCTCCTTCCCAGTCTCATGCCCTGTCTTTAGCCCAGCCTCCTGCCCAGCCTCCTGCCCTGTCTTTAGCCCAGCCTCCTGCCCAGCCTCATGCCCTGTCTTTAGCCCAGCCTCCTGCCCAGCCTCCTGCCCTGTCTTTAGCCCAGCCTCCTGCCCAGCCTCATGCCCTGTCTTTAGCCCAGCCTCCTGCCCAGCCTCCTGCCCTGTCTTTAGCCCAGCCTCCTGCCCAGCCTCATGCCCTGTCTTTAGCCCAGCCTCCTGCCCAGCCTCATGCCCTGTCTTTAACCCAGCCAGGTGTCCTGCCCAGCCTCATGCCCTGTCTTTAGCCCAGCCTCCTGCCCAGCCTCCTGCCCTGTCTTTAGCCCAGCCTCCTGCCCAGCCTCCTGCCCTGTCTTTAGCCCAGCCTCCTGCCCAGCCTCCTGCCCTGTCTTTAGCCCAGCCTCCTGCCCTGTCTTTAGCCCAGCCTCCTGCACAGCCTCCTGCCCTGTCTTTAGCCCAGCCTCCTGCCCTGTCTTTAGCCCAGCCTCCTGCCCAGCCTCCTGCCCTGTCTTTAGCCCAGCCTCCTGCCCTGTCTTTAGCCTAGCCTCCTGCCCAGCCTCATGCCCTGTCTTTAGCCCAGCGTCCTGCCCAGCCTCCTGCCCTGTCTTTAGCCCATTTCAGTGTCCTGCCTAGCCTCATGCCCTGTCTTTAAGCCGGCATCCTGCCCAGCCTCATGCCCTGTCTTTAGCCCAGCCTCCTGCCCAGCCTCATGCCCTGTCTTTAGCCCAGCCTCCTGCCTAGCCTCCTGCCCTGTCTTTAGCCCAGCCTCCTGCCCAGCCTCCTGCCCTGTCTTTAGCCCAGCCTCCTGCCCAGCCTCATGCCCTGTCTTTAGCCCAGCCTCCTGCCCTGTCTTTAGCACAGCCCAGGGTCCTGCCCAGTCCCCAGCTTTGCGTTTAGCCCTGCCTCCAGCCTTCAGCCCATCCTCCAGCCCAGCCTCCTGCCCTACCTCCAGCCTTCAGCCCATCCTCCAGCCCAGCCTCCTGCCCTACCTCCGCTGCCTCCTGCACCTGCCTCCAGCCTCTAGCCTTCTCCTCCTGTCCTGTTTCCTAGCTTCAGCCTCCTGCTCCAGCTACCTACCCTGCCTCCCGCCTCCTTCATCCTGTGTCCTGCTTCCCAGCCCCCTACCCTGCTTCCAGCCCTGCCTCCGCCCCTCCCAGGGTAAACAGTGATACAGAGCTGTGTGGCTCTCCATCTAAACCTGTTATATACATACGGACATCCTGAATCTTGTCTCTCTCTCTGTGTTACATAGCCTCTCTGCAGCACGGACATCCTGAATCCTTGTCTCTCTCTCTGTGTTACATAGCCTCTCTACCATACGGACATCCTGGACCTTGTCTCTCTCTCTGTGTTACATAGCCTCACTGCACGGACATCCTGAATCCTGTCTCTCTCTCTGTGTTACATAGCCTCTCTGCTGCACGGACATCCTGAATCCTTGTCTCTCTCTCTGTGTTACATAGCCTCTCTGCTGCACGGACATCCTGAATCCTTGTCTCTCTCTCTGTGTTACAGCCTCTCTGCAGCATCCTGAATCCTTGTCTCTCTCTGTGTTACATCCTCTGACATCTGAATCCTTGTCTCTCTCTCTGTGTTACATAGCCTCTCTGCAGCACGGACATCCTGAATCCTTGTCTCTCTCTCTGTGTTACATAGCCTCTCTGCAGCACGGACATCCTGAATCCTTGTCTCTCTCTCTGTGTTACATAGCCTCTCTGCAGCACGGACATCACAGATCCTTGTCTCTCTCTCTCTGTGTTACATAGCCTCTCTGCAGCACGGACATCCTGAATCCTTGTCTCTCTCTCTGTGTTACATAGCCTCTCTGCAGCACGGACATCCTGAATCCTTGGCTCTCTCTCTGTGTTACATAGCCTCTCTGCAGCACGGACATCCTGAATCCTTGTCTCTCTCTCTGTGTTACATAGCCTCTGCTGCAGGACATCTAGATCTTATCTCTCTCTCTGTGTTACATAGCCTCTCTGCCTTCGGACATCCTGGTCCTTGTCTCTCTTTCTGTGTTACATAGCCTCCTCTGCAGCACGGACATCCTGAATCCTTGTCTCTCTCTCTGTGTTACATAGCCTCTCTACCTTTTAGTTATCCTGAATCCTTGTCTCTCCTCTCTGCTGCACGGACATCCTGAATCCTTGTCTCTCTCTCTGTGTTACATAGCCTCTCTGCAGCACGGACATCCTGAATCCTTGTCTCTCTTTCTGTGTTACATAGCCTCTCTGCAGCACGGACATCCTGAATCCTTGTCTCTCTCTCTGTGTTACATAGCCTCTCTGCAGCACGGACATCCTGAATCCTTGTCTCTCTCTCTGTGTTACATAGCCTCTCTGCAGCACGGACATCCTGAATCCTTGTCTCTCTCTCTGTGTTACATAGCCTCTCTGCTGCACGGACATCCTGAATCCTTGTCTCTCTCTCTGTGTTACATAGCCTCTCTGCAGCACGGACATCCTGAATCCTTGTCTCTCTCTCTGTGTTACATAGCCTCTCTGCAGCACGGACATCCTGAATCCTTGTCTCTCTCTCTGTGTTACATAGCCTCTCTGCAGCACGGACATCCTGAATCCTTGTCTCTCTCTCTGTGTTACATAGCCTCTCTGCAGCATGGACATCCTGAATCCTTGTCTCTCTCTCTGTGTTACATAGCCTCTCTGCAGCACGGACATCCTGAATCCTTGTCTCTCTCTCTGTGTTACATAGCCTCTCTGCAGCACGGACATCCTGAATCCTTGTCTCTCTCTCTGTGTTACATAGCCTCTCTGCAGCACGGACATCCTGAATCCTTGTCTCTCTCTCTGTGTTACATAGCCTCTCTGCAGCACGGACATCCTGAATCCTTGTCTCTCTCTCTGTGTTACATAGCCTCTCTGCAGCACGGACATCCTGAATCCTTGTCTCTCTCTCTGTGTTACATAGCTCTCTGCAGCACGGACATCCTGAATCCTTGTCTCTCTTTCTGTGTTACATAGCCTCTCTGCAGCACGGACATCCTGAATCCTTGTCTCTCTCTCTGTGTTACATAGCCTCTCTGCAGCACGGACATCCTGAATCCTTGTCTCTCTCTCTGTGTTACATAGCCTCTCTGCAGCACGGACATCCTGAATCCTTGTCTCTCTCTCTGTGTTACATAGCCTCTCTGCTGCACGGACATCCTGAATCCTTGTCTCTCTCTCTGTGTTACATAGCCTCTCTGCAGCACGGACATCCTGAATCCTTGTCTCTCTCTCTGTGTTACATAGCCTCTCTGCAGCACGGACATCCTGAATCCTTGTCTCTCTCTCTGTGTTACATAGCCTCTCTGCAGCACGGACATCCTGAATCCTTGTCTCTCTCTCTGTGTTACATAGCCTCTCTGCTGCACGGACATCCTGAATCCTTGTCTCTCTCTCTGTGTTACATAGCCCCTCTGAACGACTATATCTGACCTTCACAACCTGTTTTCTGTCCATTTCCATAGCAGCTTTAGGCCCTTCCCCTCTGCTTATCCAGTCAATATATTGAAGTCTAATCTTTCATGTATCAGCCACAGGTAATAATAGCATCCATTACGGCTCTGAGTTGGCAAATAAAGTCAGCTTTGATCTCTGTTCCTACCTGGGAATACAAA